>NC_080633.1:60657158-60742158 GCF_027579445.1 Ammospiza nelsoni
AGGGAGGAAGGGAGGAAGGAAGGAAGGAAGGAAGGAAGGAAGGAAGGAAGGAAGGAAGGAAGGAAGGAAGGAAGGAAGGAAGGATGGAAGGAAGGAAGGAAGGAAGTGGCGGAAGGAAGTGGCGGAAGGAAGGAAGTGGCGGAAGGAAGTGGCGGAAGGAAGGAAGTGGCGGAAGGAAGGAAGGAAGTGGCGGGAGGAAGTGGAGGAAGGAAGTGGCGGAAGGAAGTGGCGGAAGGAATTGGCTGAAGGAAGTAGCGGAAGGAAGGAAGGAAGGAAGGAAGGAAGGAAGGAAGGGAGGAAGGAAGTGGCGGAAGGAAGTCTCGGAAGTGGCGGAAGTGGCGGAAGTGGCGGAAGGAAGTGGCGGAAGGAAGGAAGGAAGGAAGGAAGTGGCGGAAGGAAGTGGCGGAAGGAAGAGGCGGAAGGAAGTGGCGGAAGGAAGGAAGGAAGGAAGGAAGGAAGGAAGGAAGGAAGGAAGTGGCGGAAGGAAGGAAATGGCGGAAGGAAGGAAGTGGCGGAAGGAAGTGGCGGAAGGAAGTGTCGGAAGTGTCGGAAGTGTCGGAAGTGTCGGAAGTGTCGGAAGGAAGGAAGGAAGGAATGAAGGAAGGAAGGAAGGAAGGAAGGAAGGAAGGAAGGAAGGAAGGAAGGAAGTGTCGGAAGGAAGGAAGGAAGTGTCGGAAGGAAGGAAGTGTCGGAAGGAAGGAAGTGTCGGAAGGAAGTGTCGGAAGGAAGTGTCGGAAGGAAGGAAGGAAGGAAGGAAGGAAGGAAGGAAGGAAGGAAGGAAGGAAGGAAGGAAGGAAGGAAGGAAGGAAGGAAGTGGCGGAAGGAAGTGGCGGAAGGAAGTGGCGGAAGGGAGGGAGGGAGGGAGAGAGGGAGGGAGGAAGGAAGAAAGGAAGTGGCGGAAGGAAGGAAGTGGCGGAAGGAAGGAAGTGGCCGAAGGAAGTGGCGGAAAGAAGGAAGGAAGGAAGGAAGTGTCGGAAGGAAGGAAGAAAGTGGCAGAAGGAAGTGGCGGAAGGAAGTGTCGGAAGGAAGGAAGTGTCAGAAGGAAGTGTCGGAAGGAAGGAAGTGCTGGAAGGAAGTGGTGGAAGGAAGTGTCGGAAGGAAAGAAGGAAGGACGGAAGTGGCGGAAGGAAGTGTCGGAAGGAAGTGTCGGAAGGAAGTGTCGGAAGGAAGTGTCGGAAGGAAGGAAGGAAGGAAGGGAGGGAGGAAGTAAGGAAGGAAGGAAGGGAGGGAGGGAGGGAGGGAGGAAGGAAGTGGCAGAAGGAAGTGGCGGAAGTGGCGGAAGGAAGTGTTGGAAGGAAGTGGCGGAAGGAAGTGTCGGAAGGAAGTGTCGGAAGGAAGTGTAGGAAGGAAGGAAGTGGCGGAAGGAAGGAAGGCAGGAAGTGTCAGAAGGAAGTGTCGGAAGGAAGTGTCGGAAGGAAGGAAGGAAAGAAGGAAGGAAGGAAGGGAGGGAGGAAGTAAGGAAGGAAGGAAGGGAGGGAGGGAGGGAGGGAGGGAGGGAAGGAGGGAGGAAGGAAGTGGCAGAAGGAAGTGGCGGAAGTGTCGGAAGGAAGTGTCGGAAGGAAGTGTCGGAAGGAAGTGTCGGAAGGAAGTGTCGGAAGGAAGTGTCGGAAGGAAGGAAGGAAAGAAGGAAGGAAGGAAGGGAGGGAGGAAGTAAGGAAGGAAGGAAGGGAGGGAGGGAGGGAGGGAGGGAGGGAAGGAGGGAGGAAGGAAGTGGCAGAAGGAAGTGGCGGAAGTGTCGGAAGGAAGTGTCGGAAGGAAGTGTCGGAAGGAAGTGTCGGAAGGAAGTGTCGGAAGGAAGTGTCGGAAGGAAGGAAGGCAGGAAGTGTCGGAAGGAAGTGTCTGAAGGAAGTGTCGGAAGGAAGTGGCGGAAGGAAGTGGCGGAAGGAAGGAAGTGGCGGAAGGAAGGAAGTGGCGGAAGTGGCGGAAGTGGCGGAAGTGGCGGAAGGAAGGAAGGAAGGAAGGGAGGAAGGAAGGAAGTGGCGGAAGGAAGTGGCGGAAGGAAGTGGCGGAAGGAATTGGCTGAAGGAAGTGGCGGAAGGAACGAAGGAAGTGGCGGAAGGAAGTGGCGGAAGGAAGTGGCGGAAGGAAGTGGCGGAAGGAAGGAAGAAAGTGGTGGAAGGAAGTGGCGGAAGGAAGTGGCGGAAGGAAGGAAGTGGCGGAAGGAAGTGGCGGAAGGAAGTGGCTGAAGGAAGTGTCGGAAGTGTCGGAAGTGTCGGAAGCGTCGGAAGTGTCGGAAGGAAGGAAGGAAGGAACGAGTAGAAGGAAGGAAGGAAGTGGCGGAAGGAAGTGGCGGAAGGAAGTGGCGGAAGGGAGGGAATGAGGGTGGGAGAGAGTGAGGGAGGAAGGAAGAAAGGAAGTTGCGGAAGGAAGGAAGTGGCGGAAGGAAGGAAGTGGCCAAAGGAAGTGGCGGAAAGAAGGAAGGAAGGAAGGAAGGAAGGAAGGAAGGAAGGAAGGAAGGAAGGAAGGAAGGAAGGAAGGAAGGAAGGAAGGAAGGAAGGAAGGAAGGAAGGAAGGAAGGAAGGAAGTGTCGGAAGGAAGGAAGAAAGTGGCAGAAGGAAGTGGCGGAAGGAAGTGTCGGAAGGAAGGAAGTGTCAGAAGGAAGTGTCGGAAGGAAGGAAGTGTCGGAAGGAAGTGGCGGAAGGAAGTGTCGGAAGGAAAGAAGGAAGGAAGTGTCGGAAGGAAGTGTCGGAAGGAAGTGTCGGAAGGAAGGAAGGGAGGAAGGAAGGGAGGGAGGAAGTAAGGAAGGAAGGAAGGGAGGGAGGGAGGAAGGGAGGGAGGAAGGAAGTGGCAGAAGGAAGTGGCGGAAGTGTCGGAAGGAAGTGTCGGAAGGAAGTGGCGGAAGGAAGTGTCGGAAGGAAGTGTAGGAAAGAAGGAAGGAAGGAAGGAAGGAAGGCAGGAAGTGTCGGAAGGAAGTGTCGGAAGGAAGTGTCGGAAGGAAGGAAGGAAGGAAGGGAGGGAGGGAGGAAGTAAGGAAGGAAGGAAGGAAGGGAGGGAGGGAGGGTGGTAGGGAGGGAAGGAGGGAGGAAGGAAGTGGCGGAAGGAAGTGGCGGAAGTGTCGGAAGGAATTGTAGGAAGGAAGGAAGGAAGGAAGGCAGGAAGTGTCGGAAGGAAGTGTCGGAAGGAAGTGTCGGAAGGGAGTGTCGGAAGGAAGTGGCGAACGGAAGGAAGGAAGGAAGGAAGGAAGGCAGGAAGTGTCGGAAGGAAGTGTCGGAAGGAAGTGTAGGAAGGAAGTGTCGGAAGGAAGGAAGGAAGGAAGGAAGGAAGGAAGGAAGGAAGGGAGGACGGGAGGATGGGAGGAAGGGAGGAAGGGAGGAAGGGAGGAAGGAAGGAAGGAAGGAAGGGAGGAAGGAAGTGGCGGAAGGAAGTGGTGGAAGGAAGTGGCGGAAGGAAGGAAGGAAGGAAGTGGCGGAAGGAATTGGCTGAAGGAAGTGGTGGAAGGAAGGAAGGAAGGGAGGGAGGAAGGAAGGAAGTGGCGGAAGGAAGTGGCGGAAGTGGCGGAAGTGGCAGAAGTGGCGGAAGGAAGTGGCGGAAGGAAGTGGCGGAAGGAAGTGGCGGAAGGAAGGAAGGAAGTGGCGGAAGGAAGGAAATGGCGGAATGAAAGGAAGTGGCGGAAAGAAGTGGCGGAAGGAAGTGGCGGAAGTGTCGGAAGTGTCGGAAGTGTCGGAAGGAAGGAAGGAAGGAAGGAAGGAAAGAAGGAAGGAAGTAGCAGAAGGAAGGAAGGAAGTGGCGGAAGGATGTGGCGGAAGGAAGTGGTGGAAGGGAGGGAGGGCGGGAGGGAGAGAGAGAGGGAGGGAGGAAGGAAGAAAGAAAGTGGCGGAAGGAAGGAAGTGGCGGAAGGAAGGAAGTGGCCGAAGGAAGTGTCGGAAGGAAGTGCTGGAAGGAAGTGTCGGAAGGAAGGAAGTGGCAGAAGGAAGGAAGTGGCGGAAGGAAGTGTCGGAAGGAAAGAAGGAAGGAAGGAAGTGTCGGAAGGAAGTTTCGGAAGGAAGTGTAGGAAGGGAAAGGAAGGAAGGAAGGAAGGCAGGAAGTGTCGGAAGGAAGTGTCGGAAGGAAGTGTCGGAAGGAAGTGTCGGAAGGAAGGAAGGAAGGAAGGGAGGGAGGGAGGGAGGGAGGGAGGAAGGAAGTGGCAGAAGGAAGTGGCGGAAGTGTCGGAAGGAAGTGTCGGAAGGAAGTTGCGGAAGGAAGTGTCAAAAGGAAGTGTCGGAAGGAAGTGTAGGAAGGAAGTGGCGGAAGGAAGTGGCGGAAGGAAGGCAGGAAGTGTCGGAAGGAAGTGTCGGAAGGAAGTGGCGGAAGGAAGTGGCGGAAGGAAGGAAGGAAGGAAGGAAGGAAGGAAGGAAGTGGCGGAAGGAACGAAGGAAGTGGCGGAAGGAAGGAAGGAAGGAAGGAAGGAAGGAAGGAAGGAAGGAAGGAAGTGTCGGAAGGAAGGGAGGAAGGAAGGAAGTGGCGGAAGAAAGGAAGTGGCGGAAGGAAGTGTCGGAAGGAAGTGTCGGAAGGAAGTGTCGGAAGGGAGTGTCGGAAGGAAGTGGCGAACGGAAGGAAGGAAGGAAGGAAGGCAGGAAGTGTCGGAAGGAAGTGTCGGAAGGAAGTGTCGGAAGGAAGGAAGGAAGGAAGGAAGGAAGGAAGGAAGGAAGGAAGGAAGTGTCGGAAGGAAGGAAGTGTCGGAAGGAAGTGTCGGAAGGAAGGAAGGGAGGAAGGGAGGAAGGGCGGAAGGGAGGAAGGGAGGAAGGAAGGAAGGAAGGAAGGAAGGAAGGAAGGAAGGAAGGAAGGAAGGAAGGAAGGAAGGGAGGAAGGAAGTGGCGGAAGGAAGTGGTGGAAGGAAGGAAGGAAGTGGCGGAAGGAAGGAAGGAAGGAAGTGGCGGAAGGAAGTGGTGGAAGGAAGTGGCGGAAGGAAGGAAGGAAGGAAGGAAGGAAGGAAGGAAGGAAGGAAGGAAGGAAGGAAGTAGCGGAAGGAATTGGCTGAAGGAAGTGGTGGAAGGAAGGAAGGGAGGGAGGAAGGAAGTGGCGGAAGGAAGTGGCGGAAGTGGCGGAAGTGGCAGAAGTGGCGGAAGGAAGTGGCGGAAGGAAGTGGCGGAAGGAAGGAAGGAAGTGGCGGAAGGAAGGAAATGGCGGAATGAAAGGAAGTGGCGGAAGGAAGTGGCGGAAGGAAGTGGCGGAAGTGTCGGAAGTGTCGGAAGTGTCGGAAGGAAGGAAGGAAGGAAGGAAAGAAGGAAGGAAGTAGCAGAAGGAAGGAAGGAAGTGGCGGAAGGATGTGGCGGAAGGAAGTGGCGGAAGGGAGGGAGGGAGGGAGAGAGAGAGGGAGGGAGGAAGGAAGAAAGGAAGTGGCGGAAGGAAGGAAGTGGCGGAAGGAAGGAAGTGGCCGAAGGAAGTGGCGGAAAGAAGGAAGGAAGGAAGGAAGGAAGGAAGGAAGGAAGGAAGGAAGGAAGGAAGGAAGGAAGGAAGGAAGGAAGGAAGGAAGGAAGGAAGGAAGGAAGGAAGGAAGTGGCGGAAGGAAGTGGCAGAAGGAAGGAAGGAAGGAGGGAAGGAAATGGCGGAAGGAAGGAAGTGGCGGAAGGAAGTGGCGGAAGGAAGTGGCAGAAGTGTCGGAAGTGTCGGAAATGTCGGAAGTGTCGGAAGGAAGGAAGGAAGGAAGGAAGGAAGGAAGGAAGGAAGGAAGGAAGTAGCAGAAGGAAGGAAGAAAGTGGGGGAAGGAAGTGGCGGAAGGAAGTGGCGGAAGGGAGGGAGGGAGGGAGGGAGAGAGGGAGGGAGGAAGGAAGAAAGGAAGTGGCGGAAGGAAGTGGCGGAAGGAAGGAAGTGGCCGAAGGAAGTGGCGGAAAGAAGGAAGGAAGGAAGGAAGGAAGGAAGTGTCGGAAGGAAGGAAGAAAGTGGCAGAAGGAAGTGGCGGAAGGAAGTGGCGGAAGGAAGGAAGTGCAAGAAGGAAGTGTCGGAAGGAAGGAAGGAAGGAAGGAAGGAAGGAAGGAAGGAAGGAAGGAAGGAAGGAAGGAAAGAAGGAAGGAAGTAGCAGAAGGAAGGATGGAAGTGGCGGAAGGATGTGTCGGAAGGAAGTGGCGGAAGGGAGGGAGGGAGGGAGGGAGGGAGAGAGGGAGGGAGGAAGGAAGAAAGGAAGTGTCGGAAGGAAGGAAGTGTCGGAAGGAAGTGTCGGAAGGAAGGAAGTGTCGGAAGGAAGGAAGTGTCGGAAGGAAGGAAGTGTCGGAAGGAAGGAAGGAAGGAAGGAAGGAAGGAAGGAAGGAAGGAAGGAAGGAAGGAAGGAAGGAAGGAAGGAAGGAAGTATCGGAAGGAAGGAAGGAAGGAAGGAAGGAAGGAAGGAAGGAAGGAAGGAAGGAAGGAAGGAAGGAAGGAAGGAAGGAAGGAAGGAAGGAAGGAAGGAAGGAAGGAAGGAAGTGTCGGAAGGAAGTGTCGGGAGGAAGGGAGGAAGGGAGGAAGGGAGGAAGGGAGGAAGGGAGGAAGGGAGGAAGGGAGGGAAGGAGGGAAGGAGGGAAGGAAGGAAGGAAGGAAGGAAGGAAGGAAGGAAGGAAGGAAGGAAGGAAGGAAGGAAGGAAGGAAGGAAGGAAGGAAGGAAGGAAGGAAGGAAGGAAGGAAGGAAGGAAGGAAGGAAGGAAGGAAGGAAGGAAGGAAGGAAGGAAGGAAGTGGCGGAAGGAAGGAAGGAAGTGGCGGAAGGAAGGAAGGAAGGAAGGAAGGAAGGAAGGAAGGAAGGAAGGAAGGAAGGAAGGAAGGAAGGAAGGAAGGAAGGAAGTGGCGGAAGGAAGTGTCGGAAGGAAGTGTCGGAAGGAAGTGTCGGAAGGAAGGAAGTGTCGGAAGGAAGGAAGTGTCGGAAGGAAGGAAGTGTCGGAAGGAAGGAAGGAAGGAAGGAAGGAAGGAAGGAAGGAAGGAAGGAAGGAAGGAAGGAAGGAAGGAAGGAAGGAAGGAAGGAAGGAAGGAAGTATCGGAAGGAAGGAAGGAAGGAAGGAAGGAAGGAAGGAAGGAAGGAAGGAAGGAAGGAAGGAAGGAAGGAAGGAAGGAAGGAAGTGGCGGAAGGAAGGAAGTGGCGGAAGGAAGGAAGGAAGGAAGGAAGGAAGGAAGGAAGGAAGGAAGGAAGGAAGGAAGGAAGGAAGGAAGTGTCGGAAGAAAGTGTCGGAAGGAAGTGTCGGGAGGAAGGGAGGAAGGGAGGAAGGGAGGAAGGGAGGAAGGGAGGAAGGGAGGAAGGAGGGAAGGAGGGAAGGAAGGAAGGAAGGAAGGAAGGAAGGAAGGAAGGAAGGAAGGAAGGAAGGAAGGAAGGAAGGAAGGAAGGAAGGAAGGAAGGAAGGAAGGAAGGAAGGAAGGAAGGAAGGAAGGAAGGAAGGAAGGAAGGAAGGAAGGAAGGAAGGAAGGAAGGAAGTGGCGGAAGGAAGGAAGGAAGGAAGTGGCGGAAGGAAGGAAGGAAGGAAGGAAGGAAGGAAGGAAGGAAGGAAGGAAGGAAGGAAGGAAGGAAGGAAGGAAGGAAGGAAGGAAGGAAGTGGCGGAAGGAAGTGGCGGAAGGAAGTGGCGGAAGGAACAAAGGAAGTGGCGGAAGGATGGAAGGAAGTGGCGGAAGGAAGTGGCGGAAGGAAGTGGCGGAAGGAAGGAAGGAAGGAAGTGGCGGAAGGAATTGGCTGAAGGAAGTGGCGGAAGGAAGGAAGGAAGGAAGGAAGGAAGGAAGGAAGGAAGGAAGGAAGGAAGGAAGGAAGGAAGTGGCGGAAGGAAGTGGCGGAAGGAAGTGGCGGAAGGAAGTGGCGGAAGTGGCGGAAGTGGCGGAAGGAAGTGGCGGAAGGAAGTGGCGGAAGGAAGTTGCGGAAGGAAGTGGCGGAAGGAAGGAAGGAAGTGGCGGAAGGAAGGAAGGAAGTGGCGGAAGGAAGTGGTGGAAGGAAGGAAGGAAGGAAGGAAGGAAGGAAGGAAATGGCGGAAGGAAGGAAGTGGCGGAAGGAAGTGGCGGAAGGAAGTGGCGGAAGTGTCGGAAGTGTCGGAAGTGTCGGAAATGTCGGAAGTGTCGGAAGGAAGGAAGGAAGTGGCGGAAGGAAGTGGCGGAAGGAAGTGGCGGAAGGAAGTGGCGGAAGGAAGTGGCGGAAGGAAGGAAGGAAGTGGCGGAAGGAAGGAAGTGGCGGAAGGAAGTGGCGGAAGGAAGTGGCAGAAGGAAGGAAGGAAGTGGCGGAAGGAAGGAAGTGGCGGAAGGAAGGAAGGAAGTGGCGGAAGGAAGTGGCGGAAGGAAGTGGCGGAAGGAAGTGTCGGAAGGAAGGAAGGAAGGAAGGAAGGAATTGGCGGAAGGAAGTGGCGGAAGGAAGTGGCAGAAGGAAGGAAGGAAGGAAGGAAGGAAGGAAGGAAGGAAGGAAGGAAGGAAGGAAGGAAGGAAGGAAGGAAGGAAGGAAGGAAGGAAGGAAGGAAGGAAGGAAGGAAGTCAGGAAGGAAGGCAGGAAGGCAGGAAGGCAGGAAGGAAGGAAGGAAGGAAGGAAGATTTTTAATCTTCTGAAATGTTTCCCCCTGATAGCTCTCACTGATATTTGTATAATCATTATTTTTAGAATGTATTTTCATTAGAATGTATGTCCAAATCACAATGGACTAGAACATTGATTCAGGCCTCAGCTATTAAGCATGAAGACACGTCTGTCTTCCAAGGTGACATATTGATGTTTTCTTCTTTTCTGAGTACTAGTGGTGTTGAGCTATTGTATCTGAGGGGGCATGGTAAGCCTTTAGTCTGAGACACTTTGGTGCTAAGAGGTTTGCTTTTATAATATTTGTTTTAAAAGCCCCAGAAAACAGTATAGGTACTGTTGATGTCTCAACTGTGAAAAGCTATTTGATCTGATGTAGGAGTGAGTCTTTAGTCCTGTTTTCATATGACTGATCTAGGGTTAAAAGAATAAAAATGCCAAAGAAAATAAGAAAGATTATATACCCTCTCTTATCCCAGGCTTTTCAACTGCACAAATTTGAGGTTTCCAGTCCCCAACAGTTTAGCCTGACTTTTTTTGCCTTTCAGGCTGTACTTTTGGAAATGCAGCAAGACATGAAGAGAGAACTGTGAAGAGACCTTGTGTGGTTAATATAGTTTTCCTTATTTCTTTCTCAGAAATGGTTTTAGAAGAAATTATAAAGGACATTCGCCTAAAGGCAGACACAAGGCACAGGAAATTTAATCCTGCACGGTTAAAGTTTGGCCAAATTATAAGTGTCTGATAACAGGGTCTTTTATATATAATGCAAAGGATTTGGCAACTTCAGCTGTCAGCAGTGGAATACAGAAGTTGGGCACATCATATTTATTGCTGGTTTAGGACAGGGAGCAGCCAGTCAAACCACAGGATTTACACAATGTATATTGACAGCTAGCAACAGCCCAGCTCATTAGAGCCCCTCTGCCAGAAGAGTGCATCAGTCCCATAATTGAGAAATAAGTGCATCACTCTGAGTCAGTAGTCCCTACACTCTGTTGAGCTGAAGCAATTCCATCTCAGTATAATAAGGCACGAAGCCTAACATCATGTACACTAATAAAAAAACCTATCTTTTTATAATGTGATCAAATCTGAGTTCCTGTTGGGGCAATAACCTGGAGTTTCCTGATATCTCTGAATTTAAAAACTCAATTATAGCTCTATATTCTGCACAGTTTTGCCTTGAATACATAACAGATGTTTATATTGAGATGAATGCTTTGTGGACCCAGAACTGTCATCAGACTTCTCATAATCACATTTGCACCTATGCATATGGTGTACACCTGTGGCTTGTTGGAATTGTACTCAATTGCAGTGTGGGAGGTTTAAAGACAGCACTAGATTTTTATTCTTTTGTAATATTTTTCATTTGCATTACTTTTTAAAGCTTTTTAAATCTTTACTACATAAAGCAAATGCAGACATCCAAGAACAAGCAAGGTTCCTTTAAAGCTGCACATGCCTCTGTTCTGCATAGAAAAATACACATTTAATTTAGTAATTTAATATGTAATAAAACATAATTTCAACATAGGCAAGACTTAAATGTTCTAAGGAAATGTCACAGGAAAGTAATAGATTTCTCTGCTAAAGAGACACAGAAGAATGCTAAGAAAACCAGCCCAGAATAAAAAGCAGAGGTGTATCTATGCATGCGGGATTTGATGTTTACCTATTTTTGTAAAACAGACACACCTTGAAATACAACACCTGGAAACATCAGGATCTATTTTTTTCTTCCTTCCAATTTACAGATACCTCTACCCTTCTGTGAAAGGTCTGTGGTGCTGTATTTCAACGGTGGTTTCCAAACACCAAAACCACCTAATGCTAGAACAGCAAGGGATGGGAATGGAGGCTGCTAGCCCATCATGAAGATGGAACACAAGATGGTTTCAGGAACTGGATCTCTATCGTTGCAGAATTTGTTCTGAAACACAGGATAACTACTGACATGTGTGATTGCTTATGAAAACCATTCTCCTACAGAAAAAGATGAAATACAGAAAGAAAACATCTAGTCCTAGTGGGATAAAAGGGCCATGACTGTCAATCCTAAACACAAGGATGGCTTCTCTTTGTTGCTGGCTTTTATTGTCAAGCACCAGTTTTATTGAGCATTGTCTGTCTTTTTAGTTCAGTCTGCTGAACAGAGTCATCAATAAGAAAACAGAGTATGAGAAGGAAAATAAGAAAGAAAAGTTCATAAAAATCTCCTGATCCCCAATAGTCAGCCTCACTAGTTCTTTGCATGACAAGAGCATGGAGAACAGTCTGTTAATGAAAAATACTGAAATCCCAGAAGATTCTTGCTATGAATTTTGAAACTGTGTCCTGTGATTTTGCCTTCATGGCCTTACTCTTGGCTTAACCCAACACCTACTGAAGCTGTTGAGACTCCTTCCCATGAAATCAATTGGTTAGCAACTAGTGCACAAACCAAGCATTCTTAAATCTATGTATAACTGAAGATAAGAACAGTTAGAGTAGTTTCCCTGGTTTGCAATCCCAATAGACAAATCCTACTTTGAATTAAAAAAAAAAAAAACCAAAGAAAAATTATTTAAATTAATTTAAAAACCAAGGCAACCAATCTTATCTAGTCCTTTTACAAAAGCTGAATATTAAATTATTTACAGCCAAAAATGCATGGGAAGTCCTTTAAAATATTCTACATTGTGGGGTTGTAGAGTATCAAAATTCTAAATCCATACAATGAAAAATCACTTGGGAAACTTAAACAGTAAGGATTATTCTTTTACTTTATCATATGCTCAATTGCAACTTCCTACAGAACAACTATACATGGGAAAAAAATCAACAGTGAAATCATAGGTAATCATAGGGATTTTCATGTGTGTACAAGCAAGATGTAGACTTCTCTGAACTGCAAGAAATTCATCTCTGGAAGTCAAAATGGTTCAAGTGTACTCTAAAAGTTTTAAATGATTATGCCTGTGTGGCTTATTTGTCAGAATCAGCTAGAAATTTGTTTTCCATGCTTCTAGACTTCTTTTGTGTGCAGACAGTTGTACTAAGGAAAAAAAAAAAAAGAAGCCAACCTATAATCCCAAACCCCCAACAATCTACATTTAAAAAACCTATCTTTTTAAAAAATGAATTATAACAATGATGTCTTAATAGCAGAATTTTATCTGAAGTTTTATACAGAAGAGAAAAATTTGCCTACCCCTAGAGGCATAATAAAATTTCATATGCTTAGTTTTTTTCATGCTGGTACTTATCTCCTCAGTATTTAAATTGTTACTTATTAATGATTTCTCATGCTGTTTGCCATCTTTTGCTAGTTTTCATATACAGGCAAATTAACTTTTTTTTTTAACTATAAGAAACACAGACATTAAACCATTATAAAATCTTCCATCACTTAAAAGTGTGAACTTTGGACTTAACCAGGTGAGAACAGGACTTATGACAGAAAATAAGAGATTCCAACTGTCTACTTCTACCATAAATAGAGGTAAATATCTATTAGCTGGGATCCAGTTTTAAACTCAGAAGAAATGTGAGGACAGCTGTGTACAACAGTTTTAGCGTTTAGTGGAAGCTGCTCTTTGACCTTCTGACAGTAGCACAGCCTTGTAAGGAAAATGTTTTTATTAATAAATTAAGCCAGTAATGAGCAGGATCTAATGACATCTTCTGAGAGTTTTGGTATAGTATATTACATAAGTGAAGAAGTAATGACAGGAAACGATTTGAAAAGTGCTGGGGAGGACCTTGAAATGATAACCTTTCAGTATTTCAATAACAAAAGCAGAAAACCACCTATAAAGCATGACATTTTGCAGGGGTTGCTAAATGAACTGTGTATGAATGAATACCAAAGGGAAGCCTTCTCATTCGAGCTACTGGTCATTTTGCTTTGTGGATTCCCCAGTAAATTATTTCCTCAGTGTTTAATGGTCTCCTGATTGGCAACTCCTGTAACTTGGGAAACATGAATAAACACTGCCTCCAGTCAGGCACCAGAACTGTTAACTTAGAATGAATACGTGGAAAGCCTCTGATTTTGAACAGAGATTTATTCCTTGATGTTCCAGTGGTTCATTTGGTGTACATCTACATTTAGACACATCACTTTCCCTTTGCTTCAAACATCAGTTTTTTCTGCAATGCATCTCTATTGCCTGCGTCAAAAGAAAGCCGCTTTTTGAAGGCACTACAGCTACACAAAGTGTGACCATTGCTCCAGTAAATAACTCACTTTTGCAGCAAATTGTTGAATCCAAAAACAGATGGCAAAGAAGCCTTATTTAGATTCAGTAACATAGTGTCTTCTTAGCATCTTCCTTCATTAAGGTAGGCTCAGACAGTCTTAAAAGAGTGGTAACTGGAGTAAATAATTTCTACTATCAATCTAGAAAACTTTTTCAATGTCAGATGCAGAATTGTTTTAGCAAGTCCATCATCTGAAAGACCTAAATATCCTACAATATATAAAGAGATGGAAGTAAGAATTATTATTGTTTGTCATATTATTTTCTTGTTAAGGTGATTATTTTACTTTTATTATCTAAGATGCTAATTCTATGTTTCTGTGTGATAATAACATATATAACATCTTGAACTTAAAATCTCATTGCATCTAAAGTGCCAAGAGGATCTGAACTTTTGTTGCGGTTCATTATCATTAATTAGCTATCCAAGGGGAAAACTAATGCTCAGATTGACCTGAAGTTTCAGTTGCCCCTGCTAGTCACCTTGGGATAACATTTTCCCAAATTTCTGAGCACAAGTCTAAATGGGGTGAGGAGTAGCCGCTCCAGGAGAGCAGCCCTGCAGGAAGGGTCTGGGGGTGCTGGCTGTCAGGAGGCTCAGCAGAATCATCCGTGTGTGCCCGGGCAGCCCAGGGGGCAAACCATGTCCTGGCATGGATCAAGGACAGCTTCACCAGCCACTTCAGAGAAGGGATTATCCTGCTGCACTTGGTGTTGGGGTGGCCTCACCCTGAGTGTTGTGTGTGCTTCTAGGCCCTACAATTTCAAAAGGATGTGAAGGTCCCGGAATGAATCCAGAGGAAGGCAGCAAAGCTGTGGAAGGGGCTGGCAGGGTGTCCTGTGAGGAGCAGCTCAGGGCACTGAGGTTTTCTTGTTTGGAGAGAAGGAGGCAGAGGGGCAACCTCGCTGGTCTGTACAGCTTTCTGAGAAGGGCAAGGAGAGAGGAAGGTGATGATTTCTTCCTTGGTTTCGGAGCCAGAGAGCATTGGAATGGCTCAAAGCTGCATCCATCAGCAGCAGAGGTTTCCTGACATGAGGAAGCATTTCTTTACCCAGAGGGTGATCAAACCCTGGAATATGCTCCCAAGAGAGGTTGTCAATGTCCTGAGCTGGTCAGTGCTGAAGAGGCTTTTGGACAACACCCTTAATAATATGCTTTAACTATTGGTCAGCCCCAATATAGTTAGGCAGTTGGACTCGATGATCATTGTAGGTCCCTTCCAACTCAGTTATTCTTTTTTATATTATTTTATTTGATTCTTGCTCCCTCCTCCTTTCCCTACCACTACATTTTGAGGAAATCCTTTCTGTCCAGCCCTATGCTGGAGAAAGGACAGAATGGGCAATTTTGTCAGCCTGGGCATTGGCTCTTTGCTGTTTTTGAAGGAGGCATGTACTTTCTGATGGGGGTGAGAGCTATGGATTTTCTTGAGATCAGCTGTCCACTTAAACACATTTGCAAAAAGTACATGGATACTTGCAGGTTTTATGAGAGTCCTCTATGTTTATCCAGTTTAGCTGGGCCTCCACAGGGTGGCAAACTCTCTCATTTCTGACACTGGGAGACTGAAGATCTTGGCTCAAAGATCAAGCCCTCCGTGTGGAGCAGGAGGTGGTTCAGAATTAGATGGTTGCAAAACTTTCTGAGATGAAAAATACTTGTTCATTTCCCCAGAGCATTCAGTCTCTGCTTTAGCAATGTTGTAGTTGTGCCCTTCTCTGACTCTGTCTTCTGGGTGGGCCTGGGGCATGCACTGCAGACAGCTTCTCTCCTGGATAGGGCCCTCAGACCTGGGTCATAATTTATCATATAGAACATAACAGAACTAGTCTATTCTAGTCTATTCCCTACCTCACCATGAGTCAAATGACTCAAAAATTGGAACGTTATTTGTTGTTTCATCTCCAAAACATATTTGTAGTGAGTCCTATGTATTGGATAAGTGGGTCCTAGCTATTCTAAATGAGCTGCAGATGTGAAGTCCTTAGCTGGGCAGCAGCTGTGGCTCGTGAAGGTAGCTGGGATAAAAGGGGTGGGCTGAGAGCCCTGGAGGAGCCCCTGTGAAGGCAAGAAGAACTGCGCTGCAGAGAAGAACTGCGTGGTAGAAAACCAGCTAGAAGGTATGGACTTTAAGAAAATAATAACAATAATATGGGACTGGAGAAATATGAACTACAACAAGATAACAACAATTGGTGACCCTGGTGTGATGGAAGCATGCAGCCTGAGAGTTGTAGCAGCCTGAAGAGCTGTGGAAGATAGGTGTAGCAGCCTGAGAGCTGTAGAGAAGAACATAGCTATTGAATCAAGGAGCTGTGGCAGCCAGGAGCTGCGAGAAATACGGCCTTTGAGTTAAGAAGCTGTGTGTTGTACATGGCCTTTGAGTCATGGGGGAATGTGTGTACTGTACTTGTGTGTTGTACGAGGCCTTTGAGTCTTGGGATAAAACATGTATTGTAAGGAAATGCATATATTGTACTTGAATATTCATATTATATTTGAATATATCAGTTAGTAATAGAAAAAAGGGGGAAATGTAGTGAGAGTCCTATGTATTAGATAAGTGGGTCCCAGTTAGTCTAAATGAGTGGCAGATGTGAAGTCCTTAGGTGGGCAGCAGCTGTAGCTCGTAAAGATAACTGGGATAAAAGGGATGGGCTGAGAGCTCTGGAGGAGCCCCTGTGAAGCCAAGGAGAACTGTGCTGCAAAGAAGAGCTGCAAGGTTGAAAGCCAGCTAGAAGGTATGGACTTTAAGAATATAATAACAATAGTATGGGACTCGAGAAATATGAAATACAAGATAACAATACATATTCAAGGATTCAGAGAGCTTACAAGCAGGAGCAGGATTTAAAAAAAATTATATAATTTTCTTTATTTTATGTTACTCTTCTGATTCTGTTTCAGGGCCAATGCTCACAAATATTAACACAATGTATGTGTGTAGCCAGGAGCAGGCCCATGGATTCTTCTTCTGTTTGAAGAAAGTATTTCAGCTTGAAAGAACATTCCTTGCAGTCTGGCGAAGAATATCCACAGAGCCACAGAGAGTAGCAGAAGCAACACAAGCAGATCCTGTTTCCTGAAGAGTGAGAACTTGCAGAATGAATATCAGTACCAACTGCGCACAAAAGGAAAATAAGAGGTGTGTAGTACCATGGCATATTTTCCCAAGTAGAACACATATCTATGACAAAAACTTTTTGCCTTCCAAGAGTTTCTCCACTGTGCTTCTTGGGCAGTGATGCATGAAATGCACTTTGATGCGTGCCCTGTGCTTACCTCCCAGACAGGTAAAGATCAAAAGGGGCAGCTCTCAGTGGGGCAAGCAAGCAAGCCTGGAGCCCTTCCAAGCACAGGCTGTTTTCCAAAAGCAAGAATCCCTGGGGAAATGGAGCCAATGGAAAAGCAGAGCTCACTTCTCCAAGGCTGTGATGTACAACAAGCAGACAGAGAGAGACAGGGTACTAGTGGTACCTTGGAAGGGCCTGAGAGCAGTAACATCAGCTTAGTCTGTCTTGGATATGAAATACCTGACCAAAAAAAGAGGGAAAGAAGTGTGCAGGTAACACAACTTCTCAGGATCAGACAGATCTAATACACTGAGCTGAGAAAAGGCTTGGCAGTGCTTCACTGTTATCAGTCCTAACAATCTCTAGTTGCAAGGCTCAGATTCTGTGGGAAGACTGACTCTCTGATGAAAAAGCACCACCACATAGACAGTGGCTTTTCAAGAAGCTGAGAGTCAAACTTAAAACCGATGAGGGAGGATTTAGCAACAATGTGACTCCTGTTGAGAGAAATTTTACATGATATATTACTTCAAAAGAGACACACTGCATATAAACCCCTCTGGATTCCTTCCTGTTACTTTATTTACTCAGATGACTTTTAAGATTTGGAGCTAAATCCACAGGCTGGGGATAGTGATAGGCATCTGCTCTGTGGGATCAGTTTGATAGGAAATCACATACAAGGATGTGTGATTACAAATCCTCTTCCCCATATCCAAGAAAAATATACTTGGGAAAAACAACAGCATGCTGGATTCACATCTACCTATGTACA
This sequence comes from Ammospiza nelsoni, assembly GCF_027579445.1. Classification (NCBI taxonomy): domain Eukaryota; kingdom Metazoa; phylum Chordata; class Aves; order Passeriformes; family Passerellidae; genus Ammospiza; species Ammospiza nelsoni. The sequence goes on from NC_080633.1 coordinate 60,673,896, forward strand.
GTAAGCCACTGATTAAGTGCCACTTGCCTGTTCATTCCCTGTAGGGTTCTGTTTCAGAGCAGACATTGTGGCAGGATTTAATCTCTTTGGAGGCTTCAGTACAGATTAACACATCTTTGCATTATGTACTTTTAGCATCAGAAACTACTCACTTCTGCAAGTCTTCTTATTTCCTACTCCTTCATATACTTAAATATCAAAAGAAATAGATGTAACCTAGAACAGGAGATTAACATCCTTTCTAGAGGGTTTCTAAGTGCTTGTTTTAAGAAAGTATAATTTTGAGTTTTTAAGTAAAACAACAATGCTGCTAGAACACTTCAGAGCAACTGGACCTTTTTTTTTTTGCTGGCCACTGGTTAAAGCTGAGGTATATTTAAATGACAACATTTTTACCTTAGGGTCTAATGGGGACAAAAATACAAGCAGTCTCATCAGCAGTCTTCCACTACAGGAGAATAAAACAAAAAAAATACCAAAAAGGTACCAAGAAGAATTAAAAATTCAAGCACACTTTCCTTCATACATTTCTTCTGCAAGTATTTTTCTTTTCTGGGTACAGAGCTGCTTTTAATCTTTCACCTGCTAGATAAAAAACAGTAAAAAATCGCAAAAACAGTAAAAACCAGTAAAATTGCTGTACTACATTTTTGCCTGGAAATCAGGAAGGATCTTTGGTTACCTTAATACCAACCCTCCAGAGTCTGCTTTGTGAAATGCTTGCCCTTACCTTATGTGAATTTACAATTCACTGCTAATGTTTCCTGCAGTTCATGATTGCTGGTACCTTTCTGAGAAACCCAAAAGTATTTTATTGATCTTAGACTATGATAGCTTACTTGGACATACATATAGTTAGGGCTTACACTGCTTTATTCTGCTTCAGCTGTAGCCACCTAAGATCTTCCCTGTAAATACTGTATGATAAACAACATCTCAGCTACAATCTCCTTAATATCTACTTGTCTTTGCATCACTGCTGTAACGCAACTTTGAAGTTATCACTCATGGTTTTTTGTACCACAGGAAAACCCTAAAAGCACGAGAAAGAGGGGAAAATATATGTTACTGTAGGTTCGTTTTTCCTATAATGAAATGGTGTATTATATAAAATATACCTTTGGAGTTATAGTGATATCTTGGAAAAAAAGATTCTGCTGGTTTTCCTGGAAGACAGTTACTTTTCTCTGCAGTGGCTGGTAGGGGGCTGTGTTTTAGGTTTGTGCTGAGCACAGGTTGGATAGTAAAGAGATATTTTTGTTATTGCTGAGCAGGGCTTGCACAGAGCCAAGGCCTTTTCTGCTTTCCATACTGCCATGCTGGCAATGAATGTGGGGGTGCTTGGGAGGGTGGGAGGAGACCCAGACAGGACAGGTGAAATGACCCCAGCTGACCAGAGGGATATTCCACACCACATAACATCATCTGTACATAAAGTGGAGGGAGGAAGGGAGTGACGGTGTTTTTCTTCCCAACTAATCATTACAAATGATGGGGCTCTGCCCTCCTGGATGGGGCTGAACCTCCCTGCCCATGCAAAGCTGGGAATTAATGCCTTGTTCCGCTTTGCTTTTGTGTGTTGCTTTTGCTTTTCCTATCAAACTGGCTTTATCTCAACCAATGAATTTTCCATCCTTTGCCCTTCCAAGTCTCTCCCTAGTCCTGCTGGTGAGGAGCAAGTGCCTGCATGGGGCTTGGCTGGTGGCTGGGGCTAAACCACTACATTGTATTAACAGTCTGTCTTTTCTTTCTCCCTAGCTAATTAATTAGGAACTGGTGCTACCCTGAAAGCAATTCTCTCTGAAATGCCTTCTCACATGAAGGGAAGGTAGAGGTAGCCCATCGAAAGAGGCTGGCTTTCAAAGTCTGAATGTCAAACTCAAAACAACATCCTCTCTGGAGAGTTTCGGGTCAAAATATCGTTAGCACTTTTGTTCGGTGAGTAACTTAAATTTATTTGAATGATGCAGTGAATCTGAGAAATTAATTAATCAATAATAAAATTAATTGTTTGAAAATTAATTTTCAAAAGTGCCAAATAATTTTCAATATTCTTGAAAATAATTTGGCATTTTTCCAAATACATAGTCATTCTTACATGATGGAGACACTCCTGTAGGTTTCCCTAGTGTTCACCCTCTGAGGAGCAGGCTGCCATTTTGACATATGCCAAATATCATCTTTTGTTCTAAAATATTTGTTTTTAGTTATGTGATGCCGTCACAGGGTACTGTCAGATATATTCTCAGTGTGAAGAAAGTTATCATGCTGTCACTTTGGAGATATGACAACATTATAACAAAATATCACAGGATGTTGAGAGATCTACTTATACAAATGTGGTTTTTTTTATAGATTAAAATCTACCTGAAGAGGCTCAGACATGTATTCCATGTCATTCCTGTATCAGTCAGAAATAGCCTATGTTGCACACAGAAGGCTGTATAAATATTGCCTATCTTCTTGACAACTTTTTTAGCAATGAGAGGTTTTTTACTGTGAGCACAGTTTTTGGTGTTCTCACATTGGGTCCTGATGTTTTTTGTAATACAAAAAGTATAGTTGCACAGAAAGCTCCTCTCAGCTAAGGGAGAGCTTTCTGCAAGCATACTGCAACTTTTACTTTTCCTCAATGTTTTTGTGCACCATAATGTTGTCTTTAAAATACACAAAAACATGTCTCAGCTTGCTAGGTAATTTTGCACCCTCTTCTGGCCAAGACCTTCCCTTTTTAGGCATAAATCTTCTAAAATAGGTGGATTGAACATGAAATTATTCAGTACTGAAACCAACTGTTCTGTTCACACAGAAAAGCCTGTTCTTCAAAGTCCAACTCCTCCTTACTAAAGAAATACCTACACCCCAAACCATTCAGGTCCTGGAGGTCAGCCATGTTCTCACCTGCTGCATTTAAATACTCCATAACTACATCTAAGAAAGAAAAAAGGAGTATATTGAAATAAATACATTCTCATGAAACAGTCTTGTTCTACATTTCCCAGCAAACCTCTTATCACCAAGATAAAAGTCTTTTTTTTTTTTTTTTACAGTAAGAGATGAGGCTCTTCCAATTGACATAAGTTTCTACGCTGCTTTTTACCTCCCTCTATGTGTCTTTAGCATGTATAATAAAAGGAAAAATGCCATTTAATATGGCCAGAAAAACCCCTGCTGTGGTTCTGTAACTCGTGCAAATATTTGAATAAACCAGTATCTCTCTCCATGTTTCTCCTTGAATCCTATGCACACTGTAGAAATATAGAAGTAGCTGTAGTTCTGATGGTACAACAGCCATTGCTTAGCAGCCAGAATAGTTTGACTATTAGCCCTTAAGCATCAGCTACAGCGGGATCTAAAACAGGTCTCAGCTGGATTTCATGACACTGCACTCATTTGAAACTCTATTGAATCTTTTTAAATATAGGTATTTCTTTTTCCCTTTTTGAAAAGCCACTGCTACTTTACACTGATGTCAGTTGAGAGATCTCCAATTTTTTGCTCCCAGCTCATTATCTGGAACAATTTTTAAATGATGCTCAATATATACAAATCAATTGAGTGCTAATAGTGGTCATACTTTTTTTTTTTTTACTTGAACAAAAAAATACTTTGTTAATTTTGTTTTGTTTTGGGTATAGCTTATGCATGGCCTAGGTTGACACTTGAGATTCAGCATGTCCCAAATATATCTTAAACCTATTCTAGTTTTGACATTTCTCTTTCAATTCTGATTTGCATTAACTAGATGTTTAATGATCTTCAGCTGTTTTTTTTGCTGCAGTGCATACGGATGACTTAAAATTAGAAATTAAGCAGAACCTTAGAATCTCTTGTACTTGTAGGCTTATGTAATAGCCTACAAGTACAAAACAATCCTTTGGAAGTATTTGTGGATATTGCACTTCTGTTTCTTGGGCAATCAAGGAGGCATTATTTGTTCTGCTCATTTTGCACCTGAATATAACACTGAAAAAAAAGCATTCACATGGCAAGTGCACAAGACACAGTTAAAATAGAAAACACATTCAGAATCCAGACCAGCTTTGTTGGACAGGTATTTGAAACAATTTACTGGTCATGGATAAAATAATGGTAAAATTTCTTGTAAGCAAAGAACATTTTCTGGCCATTTTCCCCATTTTTCCAAAGGCATAAAATGCAGTAGACACTAAACCATCAGTTAAACATTTATATTAAATTATTTCTTCATATTTCTTTGTTCCTTCTCTAGACTTCAGGCTTAAAATTTAGGAGTCGTACCTAAAGACCCTGAACTGAATTTCCATCATGTATTCCTGTTGGCAGTGGCCTAAGGTGCTGCTCAGCTGGATTAAAACTCACAGCATCTGGCCTTAATCAGTGGCCTCAAATCTGTTGTTTTTTTTCTTTTTGTAAAATCTTAATCTTTGATTAATAGCAGTCTTCTCATGGGAGTGGTGAAGGAGGATTCAAGACTTAACAAACTGTAGATACCTGGTTTGAAAACAAACATAGTAAAGTCCTGGGTTTAAAATAGGGAGATTTGTAGATTAGGCTATGAGGACCTCTTGTCCTCTGATTTTGTTGTTATCAGATAGAATTTGTTACCCATGCATGCTCTTACAGAGAGAGATTTCTGCAATGTTTGTACCTTTTTAATGACTGTATATTTATATGGGAGAACCTATAACAAAATCTGTACTCTTCTTCTAAAAGATTTTGCTTTTCTTTCTTAGTATAGAAGAAGTATGTGGCCAACAGCATTCCAAACTCCTGGCTAGCCTGTATTTTAGGCTTACTGTAGTTTACTGTTGAGTCACTGGGGGTGCTCACAAAGAGTAGACTGACTGGAACTACAGTGCCCAGAAGTTACAGATGCTTTCCAAAGCCTCAATAAACTTTATACAGCAACTGTTTTTCTGCTATTCTGGATGACTGGGGCAGAGGCTAGAGGCTTGCACAGGATCAAAATGCCATCATTTTCACAACAGTAAATTTCACTGGTTCCAAGCTTGCTGCAGTTCCCTTTTTATTGCAAATACATCAAACTGTCTCTGATATACCCAGCATGTCAAGGCTGAAAAAGGTTCACACATCAGATGCTGACTTGCAGGGGGTGTTTAGAGGCTGGGGGGAAGTTGACATGAGGTACAAGCAGCCTTTCACATGCACTTAAACTGTGCCATTTTTATGATCAATTGGGGTTTTTTAAATTTTATTTTTGTTTTTTTAACAGACAATGGGGGACAGGATATGTGTCAAGAAAGGTGGCTGTGTGCCTCCTCTCACACAAGAGCACTTATTTCAGAGGACCTGAACACCTCTCCCTGCACATGTATCTTTTTCTTTCATTTCTAATAAGCAGACTCTGTTTCCAGTTAGATAAACTTGAATTTATTGCCTAAATTTTTACTACTTCTAGTAAATACTACTAGTATTTTAAAATCGGAATTTGATTTTCACTGACAATTTTTTTTTCTGAGACAAAACTGTAAACTCAGGTATGATAGCAACTTTGACATGTTTTTGTGAAGTCCAACTTTCTCTGTGCATGGCATGTAGAAGAATATTCTGTAATTTCAATCATTGCATATAAAAATATGGCATCTTTACCCATTTAGTGTAGAGAACTTTCATTCGCTCCTTATTTTTCTTAATTTATCAACTTGACTGTAGTTTTGGTTCAGAAAGAAATATCTAGGAAAAAAATAGTAAAATTATAAGAATATAATGGCTTGATAATTTGAACCTCTCTTTGTCCATTAAATTGTGTTTTCTGTCTCTTAGATGAAGCCTGTGGTATTGAATTTATCTGATAAATTCACCCTCCCTCTTTATCACACCTAAATAATAATATGTACATTTGGGCAGAGAGTGAAAAGTAAACTGATGGCAGTGACACAGAGAGAAGTCTCTGGCAAACAGTCATGATAAAATTGGCAGTAACATATAGAAAGTTATTCTATGTTTTACTGCAATTCTTTTTCTGAGTTTCCTATAAAATCTGATTTATGTCTTTCAAAGGATATTGAGAAACCAACTTCACCAACAGCAGTAAAAAGTTTTGACATAAAGCCAGGTGTAATTTCCATGCCTAGTTTTTAAGGGTGGTCACATCTTGAATTACAGAATCACAGAATGACGGGACAAGCTGAGTTGGGTGGGATCCCCAGGATCATGGAGTCTAAATCCTGGTCCTGCACAGCACCATCGCCAGGAGTCATGTGCCTGAGCACACAGTCCAAATACTTCTTAACTCTGTCAGGTTTGGTGCTGTTACCACTTTCCTGGGAAGCCTCTTCCAGTGCCCAACCTGCCTCTGGGTGAGGAACCTTTTCCTAATATCCAACCTAAACCTCCTCTGACACAGCTTCATGCCATTGCCTCGGGTCCTGTCACTGGTCACCACAGAGAGGGAGATCAGTGCCTGCCCCTCCTCTTCCCCTCCCAAGGAAGCTGTAACTGCAATGAGGGCTCCCCTCAGCCTCCTCCAGGCTGGACAGACCAAGTGCCCTCAGCTGCTCCTCACACGTCTTCCCCTCAAGGGCCTTCACCATCTCCATGGCTCTCCTTTGGACACTCTCTAACAGTTTAATGTCCTTTTTACATTGTGGCACCAAAACTGCCCCCAGCACTCGAGGTGAGGCTGCCCCAGCCCAGAGCAGAGGGGACAATCCCCTCCCTTGCCCACGGGCCGTGCTGTGCCTGATGCCCCCAGGACAGGGCTGGCCCTCCTGGCTGCCAGGGCACTGCTGGCTCAGATTCACCTTGACATTGACCGGGACCCCAGGTCCCTTTCCATGGCACTGCTTTCCAGCATCTCCTCCCCCAGTCTGTATGTACAGCCACAGTTTTCCCATCCCAGGTGCAGAACCCAAGGCTTTGTTGAACTGTATATTGTTGGTGCCTGCCCATCTCTCTAATTTGTTGAGGTCTCTCCTCAGGGAGTTCCTGCCTTTGAAAGACCCAACAGCTCCTCCCAGTTATGTATCATGTGTGGAATTGCTTAGTATCCCTTCCAGTCCTGTCACCAAGTAATTTATGAAGATGTTGAAAAGCACAAGGCTGAGGATGGAGCCTTCTGAAACCCCATTAATTGCCAGCCTGATGTGACCCCATTCACCATAACCCTTTTAGGGCTTTCAAGGAAAAATATGCCTGTTCCACTTTCAGATATGAATATACTTTTTTTTTTTTCACACTGCCACTCTTTTATCTTGTAAATAGGAAGGTGTAGCTCCAAAATGAAAACTTATGGGCAAAACAGTGAACAAAATATAGTAATCTTTGTGGAAAGACTGTCTATTAAACACAAAAGACATGATCACAACCTCGTCTCCCTCCCCCCCCCCCAACATCTTTATTAATCTATTAATTAACTGTATTCTTCTCTAGAAGGCAATGTCCCTAAAGAGGAGGAGATATTTATGGGAGGTCCAGCTGAGAACATTAGCAGGTGAATCAGTTAATCATATGTTCTGGGTTAAACAGCATTACTGTTATAGAGATGCGAGATCTCTGTTCTGGGGCACATATGCTGAAGGGAAGGAAAAGACAGCACCCCAGAGAAGAATGAAAGGTACCATTATTATAACTTGTATGACAGCATGATCTCGTTGATTATTGTCAGTATCTTATTTCAGTTTCTGTTTTAATTTCATTTACTAAAAATGGCAGCATATTTTCTGGGTTGACTGTCACTTACAGGATTTAGTAATAGATGCAGAGTAATACATAATTACTCCTGACTTCTTGCTATCTATAAATCTGAAGTTCATGAAATCAAATTTTTCATGTCTTTTCCTTCTCCTCTGCTGTCACTTCTCACATGTTACCAGCCAGTTGCTTTAGAGCCTGGGAGGTCAGATTTCCTATTTTACCTAGGCTCTCTCCCCTTGATCAAAATAATCTGAATGGAATAAAGTAATGAAGACATTTCTAGGTAGAACAGGGCAGGTAAAGGAGGAAAGCAAACATACAAAGTTCGCCTAGTATGCAGGATAGATTCCAAGACTTTACAGCTAAAAGGAATCATAAGGTGCTCCTGTATGACTTGATATCTCAGGGCAGTAAATTTCACTCTATTGTCCGTTGAAATTTCCTCTTGCCTAAACCAAATTCTAAAATGATAACAAGAAGCAGAACAATCCTACCTCTACTGGTATTCACTTTCAGTGGGCAAACATCCTGTAGAATCATAAAGGTTGGAAAAGACCTCTAAGATCATCAAGTCCAGTCGTTAACGCAGCACTACTAAGTCTCCAGGCACTTCACCAACTTTCTTGCCCTCCTTTGGACCTGCCAATCTTCACTGGTATTATGCTTTATTTCCTATTCGCATTTACTGGTCTCATCTTCCAGCCATTGGATGATGCTACATCATTTTCTGCTAGATTATTGAGCCTCTTAATATCTGCCATTCAGTAATTCAGTAATATAAAAATATTATAAAAGTAGGCCCTTAACAACAAGGACCTATCAGTTAAATTAAAGTTCCATTTTAGGATCTTTATGAAGCTAACTTTGTGCTTGGTTTAAGTTAGAATTCCACAAAACATCTAAAATTAAATCTGAGCAACAGAAAACCTGCCTAGTTTCAGGTCACACCATAAACTCCTAACTCAGATGAGGTCACAGTTTCTCATGTAAGCCCAACATCAGGTGCAGAGTAATTTCTCTCATTTGTAAAAAGACACCAAAACTCTGAACACACCACATGCTTTTAGAGTTATCATCAAGTAACACTGCACAAGTACATATTTTGCACTTGCATCAGTGTCAATATAAAAGGACAGGACAGTCTGTGTATAAACTTGGTGGTTTTTCTTCTACCTTTTAATTTCTGAAGTAATACACAATGAATGCTCTGAGTAAGAGATTTGAATATATTCTTATATATCACAGATAATAGATGTCACCCAATTACCACTGTATTAAGTGCAGCAATGTGTGTTTGACAAATGCATATTTACAGAGAAGGAATTAGTATTTATCTGGAGGAATCAAAAGATGGAAAATCCAGGTTTTCCACTAATAGTCCAAACTTTTAATCTTTTGACTTTTATTAATGCATGCCAAATTTTTAATTCAAATTTGTCTTTTTAATTAGCTTCTATCCATTAGCTTTTTTGTCATTAATTTCTTCAGTATGTTAAAGAGTTGGGTTTTTTTTGTCTTTTTTTCTCCTTCATCTTATATGCTGGAACCCCTCTTACCTCTCAGCTTTTCTTTTGATGAAATAAGTGGACTCAATTCTTAAATTTCTTAATATTCTTAAGTTTTAATCTCAACAAACCTTTCATATTTCAAGTTAACCTCAGAGTAACTTGTCTTAGATGATTTTTCACTAATACTGCACTAATACTTTACCACAGCATTTGTCTCCAACATTAAGGTAATCACCTCAGTGCACCTAATTTCATCTATTTCTTTGCAACTACAAAATGCACATTAATTTATAGCAGTGGAAATGATATAGATATGTAAGACATTTTGAAAATTATATGAATGCAGAAATAGACTACAAGTTCAAAAAAAACAAAACGAAGCTGAATATTTACAGTATATTTGCCTCAGACTGCTCAGTTGAAGCAGTCTTTCCAGCAGGAAGCGGCTATCTTCTCACTGGCCACAGAATGACATGAATAGAAGGTAAATATGTATTGCTGGGATAGCACATTCTCACTTTATGTACAGAACTCTCTCTTCTGTGTGGGTGGAATACAACAACTCCTGTCTTTACTGAAAAATCAATTTCAGTATAACGGCCACAGATTTAGGTCCCTGCTTGTGTACATGATGAGTAACAGAGCTATAGAATGACAGAGCCATGGGGAACTTAGTAGAGAAAATTCTACCTTTAGTTAGACACCAGAGGAAGGAAAACATATTTGAGGCTTTGAAAAGGAACTTTAGCTGTGAGACCTTGACAAGAGCTCAGATGTGGCATGAGGTCAAGATCCATTTCTTCATAGGGACCCTGTATTTGGCCTTCTTGACGCCCAATCAGCCATATGTTTTTCAAAACTACTTCTGTAATGGAAGAATCAGTAATGTTTCAAATTCAGTTTTGTGTCTGAAAATCATTCAATGAGAACTCAAATGCAGTCAAAACCAACAGAAATATAACTAGCGTATTTTTCCACATGTTATGTTTCTGTCTTCCTGCAATAAAAGTAACATCAGCTATGTAGGAATGACCACACAATGCACTGCAGGGATGGATTTGGTCTTCTGCCACAAGCTTCTGAGAAAAAAAAAACAACCAACCAAACAAAAAACCCAACTGAAAACCTGAGTAGGTTAAACACACAGAAAACAAGAGAACAGAGCTCTTCATAGTACTAAGTATCCTTAGTTACCACAAATTTACTGGGTAAGCACAATTCAATATAAACTCAAAAATCAGCCATTGGTAAAATAAATGCTGGAAAGTCATCAGGGGACTCTCAGTCCTTCATCCCACTTTCCTGCCAGTGTCCTACTGCATTTACCTAATTTAAGTCAATTAAGATACTTTGGATTTCTGCACATTTTCAAAAGATCAGTAAGGCCTGTTGCCATGTTATTCACAAGGCTGTGAATAACAAAGAGAGTTTCAGATCATTAACCACTGCCAGGTGATAAAATGTTTGTTTGAAATATGAATAACTGTATAATACTTGTTGTAATACCATATATATTTATCCACATAATCAGTGTTAGTTGATTAAATATGCTAATTCAATTAAAAGAAGACTACTAAGAAAATAGAAAATTAGGGGTTTTGTCAATTCTAGTTCTCTGGTTTTATTCTTAACATGGTCAGACCAATTTAATTGATTTATACCTTTATAGGATAGTTTGACAAAAGAGAAAATCAGGCAGCAGCTCAGGACCATGTAGGACTATGCTTTAAGTAATTAAAAAAAAGCACCGCATGTCCCACATCACTAACTTCTCCCACCCACCCCAGAAAAAAAAAAAAAAAGGATGGTCCTTCTGGAGATTCTGGTCAGACATTTTTAGAAAAAAATCAGTGTTCCTCTTTTAAAGCCATATTTAAAGCATCCAGTGAAATTACACTAAAAATCTTTTTTTTCCTATCAGCTTTAACAATCCTTTTATAAGGAAGAGAGCAACACAAACAGCAGACAGAACCTCCCAAACAATGATTTGTGCATTCATTCTTAATAACAATATGAGACTTTCCAAAACAGATGAGATTTCAGTTTTTCCTAGTATTGTTTCCAGCAAAGCAAACTGCCTGTGCTGCAGGATAGGATTAAAATCTTTAGGGATACTTGACTACTTGTAGAGTACATCAAATGGTATGCCTTAATTTCTGATTCTCAGGGCAAGTCTTTGATCCCCTGTGATGGGGGAATGAATGTGCTGAATTTGACTATCACTTATTTTGATCATCTAGTCACCAATGATGGCAGTTTTCTCCATCCTGCTCCAGTAAATTGTCTGAGAGCTGCACGGACACCAAACTCCATCATGTCTACATGCCACATCAATAAATAGTTCCTTTCCTTTTCTTTAAATATTACAGCCTGAGATGTAAGAGTAAAAAAGAAAAGCTGGATGAGTTGCATCATAGAAGAAATGAATAACAAGAAGTGTCAGCAAGAATCCAAAGCAATGAGTCCTGTGATTCCTCCGCCAACTTTTCCTTCCTATTAAATTGTTGTGCTCTTTACCTCTCCTTGCTCTACAGCAGACCATGAACAGAAATATTACTGCCCTGACAAGATTTTGTGCTTGTAGTTAAGGGACTGGAAATGAACAGAGAAACAGGACAGTTTGTCTGGGTCTCAGACCCTTTCAAACCTCATTTGCTGTTTCTAAGGAAATGACACTGAACCATTACTGCTATGCTGTTCCCACCAGAAAACATATAACAAATACCATTTGATTACCCAAAAGATATTTGGGGTCTAACAGTTATGTGCAGAGAATGTCCATCTATCACATTGTGCTTGAGACTGTAAAGTTACTTGGCCTTATCACCTGTCATCCATTTAACAGGATGCTGTCCACACAGAATCTAAAACTGAAAAAAGCCCCACCCCACCACCCATGAAAATGTTTGGTGCAACACATTCAGATTGTAACATAAGATTATTAACATACCTGATGTAGATGTTTGAGGCATGTGTTTCTGCTTTGCTACTACCTTTGGACTCCAAATTGATAAATTCACATTTAAGAAGTTGCCCTGGTGAAGTCCTCAGCTAGATTGGAATATTTTATTTAATTAACCTGGAAAGGACAGCTTTACACTTGGTTTTTGGTTTGTTTCACCATCAACTTTTCATGAGTAACACATCTAAATAAATTAATAATAAATAAATCGCTATGTCTGACTTTATTTTTCTATTTTGATCAAATTAGTGATTCATTTTTTTCCCAAGCTAATAAATTAGAGAAATATGTATGGAATTGTTTCTGTTTATTCCTGGTCATGTGGAATCCTCTTGAAAAATCCCACTAAACCTGGGACTTCAGGAGTATCACAGGATTCTTTTAACACACAAAATTGGTCTAATAAAATCCAGTGTAACTCCTGGTTACAGTAAATGTCTTCAGGGATACCTTGTTTTAAGAGTTAACATCAGCTATTTATCCCTTTAATAAATGTACTGACCTTTTCCCAATTTCTAAGAAGAAGCAGGCCTGAAGTTTCAAAGTTATTTTAAGAATAAACAGTTAGGTAACCTCTGCAACAGCAGATCTTCACTTTGAAATGTCACAGCAGTGGCTAGGTGCAGACAGATAGCACCCAGGAAAAGAGAATTGCTCTGTGAGTTTCACTGCCATCTGAAGTCTTTGCCTGGATGACCTGAAGCATAAACTGGGATTCTTTTCCCTTTCTCATTCTTTCTCTCTTTGTTTCTTTCTATTTAAATAGGATTCTAGAAAACAGGACTTGTGGGCCTCAGTGAAACTCAATTCAGTTCAGGAAGGGAAAAAGTTATTAATTAGTCGCATTTATTTAATTTTATTTCTGCAGAGAATCTGGCGAGTTCCATGCAAGTAGAAAAATATAGAGGGAACAGTGTTCAGTTTCAAAGAGTGTGGAGGAGGTTGGGAGGGTGAAACACAGTTTACTGTATGGAACCTTTTTTTTGTTTAATTTGCCTTGATGGAAGTTGACAGCTCAGCCTGTATTTCAGCTCTGTCCACAGGCAGTGAAATGTGTGAGAAACCAATACTCTGAAAATTCTCATATGCATATGAAAAATCATGGTATGAAAAGGGGCCAAGGGATTAGGACAAGATAAATTTATACTAAGCTTTACACATTCCATTGACAAATTTGCTGTTTTTGCGTTGTTGCCTCCGACCTCCTGGTTACCGAGGGGATGACATTAAACTGGGAGAAAATGGCTTATTATGTGTGATAAATTCAAACAAAGATGACGCACTTTACCCACCAAGTATATCTAAGAAATTGTGAGGAAATGTCAAGCATTTCAAAAGAAAGCTGCCGTAAATTCTGATGCCGGAGACTTTAACGAATTTCTGCCAGAGTAGAAAGGTCTCTTTGTTTGGACTCAGCTGACACTCAGCGTGTGGAATATTATGAGCTCGGGGGTCACATAAAAGCTACAGGAGAAAGAAAGAAAACTGTGGATGTGACAAAACTCAGGCACTAGAGGGCTAAGAACTGGCACGGAGACTTTGCACTGACTCAGTGCAGACAGTACATGGGAGTCAGCACTCACTCACCAAAAAAAAGGTTAAAACCACAAACATCCGAACCCTTCTGCTCATTATCTCTCATTCCCACTGCCCCTATTCAGTATGTTCACATGATCTTTGGGCACAACTTGATTTGTGTCAATGTTATTTTTCCTTGTGTTATGGTAAAGTTTTAGAAGAGAGGAAAGGTTTGGAGAAAAAGGTGGTGGGGGATCCAGACCCCGGAAAACCTCCTGTCCTGCTGATGTTACATAATTGATGAACAAATGATCACACGTTGTGTCCCTGATTCAGGTCAGGAGGTGGCAGGAGGAGGAAGTGCTGTCAAATGTTTGAAAGAAAAAGGAGGTAGAGGAGTAGCAATGAGACCCCCTGCCACTGTGGCAAATTAGCTATTTCACAGCCATGTTTACACTATATAGTGCTTTTCACACGCTGACCTCTCGGGTACGGGCAAGATGGAAAGGGCAAAAATGACAAAAAATGATAAGCTAATGCAGTGAAGAAGAGCAAGGGAAAGAGATTTGGAGCCCCCTTGCTCTCTTCCTGCTTCCATACGCACAGCACTATTGGGTGTCATGGAGGAGAACTGGTGGCAGCCTCCTCACACACAAAAGCACCTCAGCAACAGCCCTTGCTTGTGGCTTTGGAGGGGATTTTGGTAGCATTCCCTTCAAGCAGGGGACCAGCACGGCAAGACACACTTAATTTGAAATGTTTACAGACTGTGTAGCTAAAAAAAAAAATCGATAAGTAACTGACAATTCATTATGGAGAGAGGTTGTTTAAAATTTACGACATTTTTTAAAATCTCAAATATCCTCCTTTTAATTTATTTATTTTTTTAAAAATCCAAAAGAAAGAAAGAAGCAAAAACAAACAAACAAACAAACAAACAAAAAAGACAGAGAAGGGGGAAGGGAAAAATAACCCCAGAGCAACAACAGCACTACACTTCTTCTCCCTGGATATGCCCCAGTTAGTTCCAAAAGTGTGCCTGCAAGAAAAAGCCACCTCTGTTTGGAGGTGACATAATTTTACCCGGCCTCTCTGACAATGAGTATTCATTACACCCCAAAAAGGTGGTGTAAACAGCACATTCCAACTCTTCCCAGGATTTAGCCTTATCAACAAAAGAAATAAACAGAATAATGCAAATTGCAGCTGAAGCATTGTCATCTATAAGGTCTTTTGAGAGGGTCTCTCTGTTCCAGCCCATGGATCCCTCTGCCTGGAGAGCTGCATCTGCTCATTCCCTATCCACAGTGTGTCAATAGCAATTAGGCAATAGCTTAGCCTGGACATCTACAACCTGTCAAAAGACTGGATCAATGGAATAGACTATAGACCTGTGCCACCCACATGTCTAATCCAGCTCTGAATCCTATAGTACAAATCCTCTCTAAAAATTTAACTAACTTGAATATTGCCCTGGAAAGGTATTTTTAGATATTTTTTTTTTATTCCAGTGGCTGTTATATGCCATTGTAAGGACATTCAAACACAATTAGGCTATGCAAATTAGGCATGACTGCATCCTTTATTACAATAGGGTGTATATTCTAGTGTTCATGCCTGACACTTTGAGTCTGTGGCTAGTCCTAAAATGGGCAGGTGAAAAAGAATGAAAAATTATGGGCCTGAATCATCCCATCTCCTGCAAAAACAGGCAGTCAGAGATGCCCCCTCCAGCAGACAAACACTGATGACAATGGGAGCATTAGCCCAAGACTGCAGTGCTTTGAAAATCCCATCTGCAATGAATGACTGGAAAGTTGCCATAAGTTGTGAAAATATATTCATAATTTTATTTTTCTTCTTTATGACCTAGCATTTTGATTCATAAACCTACTATATTAAAAACATTAATAAAATAATGAACAACCATCTTAATTTGACATGAGATTCAAATATAACCCCTCCCTTACCTGGGGAAAATGCATTGGCCTTGCACATTGCGCATTTTATGTGTGATGGTTTAGCAAAACACAATTTGAATGTTGGGATAAAAAATCTACGTATCTCCATTTGAACTGACCAATCTTCCAACTTCATTTGACAGGAACAGAGTCCTGTTCATTTACTAGTTTATTACATTGGCAAACAAATCTCTTCATCCCCTGCTGTAGAAGACTTTATATAAAAGATCACATTCTGTTTGCCATCATCTCTTTAGGCACTTAAATATTATTTTTAATTCTCCTGTTCAATCCTTCTTCAACAACTGCAAGAGCTGAAACATCTGTCATTTCTCAATCCAACAATCCCTAAAGAGTCTTGTCCTGAAATAAGGAAACACAAGAGCTGTTTTTATCAGTGTGTTTGGCAAGAAGTGACTGCAATGTTTTCCACAAGTCGGAAAACTTGACATTCCTTCAGCAAATCTCTCTTAAATCACAAATTTACCCATTCTGTGGAGCAGGAATCCTTGAGAACATTTCCCCACATATCTTTACATAGACACATGTATGCTTATAGAAAGGAATCACTGACAATTTACCTGTTCAAGGCCTGTAACTTGGTTTTCCTAAAATGAGCATTTATTTACTTGATTTTTGGTGATTAATAATTAATAAAGTGATGTCAGGGTTCAAAAAATCAAAGCTTTATTCCCCATTTAACTCCAGATTTTCAGCATTAAAAATACTACAACTTGAGAATATTCTAGGCTAGATGATGAGGGGGATGTGGTGCTATCTTGTATGCCCTAAATACATGCAGGAGCAAAAGTTTATTCCTCCCGATACCAGTTGCTGTACCTTGGGGTAGTACTGATAGGAAAAGAAAGACAACCTTTGTATGTGGTGAAGAGCAGTATCCCAAAACAGCAGGGAGATCATTACAGAGGATAGATCTGGAATTGCAATGAGAAGAAAATGAGGACAAAATACTTCTGCAATTTGCCAGTAAGCAAGATAAGGAGCTTAAATTAATTACTTGCCGCTGGGATCCCTTATTTTATATATGCTGTTATAGGTATATTGTTTACATTTAATTTTTTACATTACTGTGACAACTCTGCTACAAAGGATCAGTAGCTCCCTTTTCTTTCCCTGTCCCAACAGCCTTCCATTAAAAAAAAAAAACAAATGAGGAAACAGGAAAGATGTTGTTTGCCTCATCCTTGCTCAGCTCTCAGCCATGATTTTTACCTCCCCCTTGTCAGCAAGTCATTATAACACCCTCCCGACAGTTCCTCTCCAGGTGGGTCTGCTCCCTGATCTACCTTTTCTTCTCCACCTCTCGTGCTCGTTTAGGTCCAGCAGCTGGACAGCTGAGGGCACAGGAGAGTCAAGCTCTGTCCTCATTTCTGCTGCCCAGACCCATTCTCTGGCACAGGAAGCAAAATAGCCTTTAATGCTCTACTTTTATTTATACAGTCCTATAGTAATTTTCTTTATCTGTTCTAGAGAAAGCATTCCAGCTTGAGAAAACACATAACTACGGACAAAGAGTTTTGGTAGTGAAGGCACAAAATACTCCCTAGTAATCAGCAATACTACCCAGCCTACCTATAATATTGTAGGATTAATTAGAATTACAGAAATATGATTTTTTTTCTGAATGAAAAAAAACACTTCTCCCTCAATTTTTAGCTAATATTTTCCATTTCAAATTGTTCCAATTTAAATATCATTCTCAAGTTCCATATGGATGGTGAAATATTTAATACAAGCTGATGGGAAGTGAAATTTGAATTATTAAATGTAAACATGACTACTAAAAGGGACCCAGCTTCCAAAACAAAAAGACTTGCCATAAACTTTGTGCATAGTGGAATATCCATATAGCCTCCAATGTATTGGAGGCAACGTTGCTGTTTGCAAATAAATTAAAAGGAAGCCTCAGTTTATTGACTTATCAGGGCATGTGTTGTAAAAATTCCCTCATTACAAAGAAGAAAATTCAGAAACAAACTGTTCAGTGCTTGTACTGGAAGCAGAAAAGGTCAATACATTTATTCTCATCTTTCATAAAGGAACTGAGGAAGACTAGGGATGAGAGTCTCATGTTTACTCAGTTACATTTTATTTAACAAAAGACCCTGATGTTGCAGAATGCCAAGTCGGTGTTTTTGTTAAATAATTAAGGCTGCCTAGGAATCTGTTTCACAAGCCAGGTGCAAAATTAAAAAGTTCCAGGCAGGAAATAGGAGATCACTGTACTCTTGAAAGCAAGTAGATACCAAGTAAAGATTATGTAGCAGTACTTACTAAATTTTTTAACGCCTTCCAACCTAAGCTGAAGCAGTGAAACGAGGCAATTACACAAGAGCAACACACAACAAGAGATGTCAGTGGTCATGCCCTGCCAATAATGTTCTAGGGATTCAGTGAAGTTCCTGATAAGGCAAATTAATTTAGAAAAACTTTAAATCATCGTCTGCATAGCTACACTGTCATTTTAAATCAATTTTCTTGAAGTGCCCCTCTTCCACATCCCACTATGTCTCACTTTCCATCAACTGATATGTGACCAAGATTTATTGTAGAAAAAGTCTTATGAAAGAACATTTCAAAGTCTCCTGGGTGAGCTATCACGGAAGCTTGATTATAACTTTTTCCAACTCTTTTTGCCAGAATGAACTGTAATAAAGAAGTTGAATCAACAGCATGTAAGTGAGATATAAATAGTAATTTTGTTCTGGTTGTTTAACAGTGATGCATACATTAAAAAATATGGCATTAATATACTCATCACTTACTGAGACTATTCAGAAACACTGGAGATGATCTCCCGCTACTTTTTGATATGTCTTGAGCAGAACTGGGGCTTTGTGCAGAATTAGATACTCAGCTGGAAAATTACAGCTATTTTAGGATATTTTCTGTAGTCAGACATTTGTTTTCACTTATTAGAGATCCACTTTCTGTCTTTCTCTTGACTATAATGTGTATTCCACTTGGACTGGAATATCTGGATTTGAGTATCTGTGATTTCCTCGGTTGTAGTTTCCCAGTGACTTTTAAGTGGCATAAAATTGTGCCACCACAAAATGGAATGGCCCTTAGCTACTTCTGCATGTGGCTGCTATACCCTTTCTCCCATGATGACTGGGAATCAAGAAGAGGATACTGATTGGAGACATACTCCTCTTCATATAATCCACAGCCTGCCACAAAGAGGAATGCCATAAACTGCTCTCCATTTTCACTGCCACTTGTATGACTCAACTGCAACAAGGGAGACTGTAGCTAAGCATTAGGAAAACCTCACAATAGTAAGAACAGGAAGAACCTGGGTGGGATTCCTAGGAAGATAGATAGTGTTTTTTCTGTCACTCCGTTGCTTTTAAAAGCACGTGGGACAAATACTGTAAGGAAGGGTTTATGTATTGTTGATTCTGCCCTGGGGATGAGAGATGGGGCAGGTGACCTTCTGGGGTCCTTTCCAGCCTATTTATTTTTTTATGACTCCATGTGTGTTGAAAAGGAAATAGGGATTAATATTATATAAATCCCAGTAGTAGCTATCCACCTCATTCTGTACTTCTATTTAGAGTTTTGTTTGCTGCTCCTTGAAATAAGGAAGATGGTAGAGTGATGTATAACCTTCACCTTCAACTCTGTTTTTCCAATGAAATCAGTTGAAGAACCATGGTTTCTCAGGCTGCAAAAGATGACTGATACTTGTTCAGACTCAAAATGTGGAAGCTATTTCATTTTGCCTATGGACAACTAGCTGTAATCTAGAATTAGAATTAAAAGCATTCAACATCAACATTTCATCAGGAAAAGCCTTTTCCTTTTCTCGATGAAATGAAGGAAAATACTCAGATTCATTCTGCCTTGACAATACTTTATGTTTTTTCTATAAGTAAAATTCAAATCAGAATGCTCAGTACCTACCTATTCTGTCATCTCAAAAGGAGATAGCCTGAACTCTTTTTATGAACTTTCAAACATTATGCAAAATACTATGCTAAAATTGCTGCTAATGCATACCTCTTTTTCAGATTTATCCTAAGACTGGTAAAATCTTCTGGTTAATCACAGCCACCAAAATGATGTTTAGAGTAAACACTATGACCAGTTTAATAAATCGAGGTCTAATTTTAAAGCAAATGTCATATTTACACAATGTATCCAAAAGGGTGAGTAAAACCTGGAATCTTCTTGCATGTCCAGCCATTAAAACCTACACTAAAAGTGTTCAACCTTAATGTCACATCTTCAGGAGCAAGAACAGATTTATGAAACAATCCACTTGTAACATTAAGATGTATAAATCCTGTAGTTCAAACATAAGTTCTGAGTAGTGAATTCCATTTAAATGTTCAACTATCCAGGTATCAGGTTTTTTCCATAACATTTGAATTTGGCAGTCATGCTCACAAAGCAAATACAATTTACCTGCTACTGTCTGATTAGCAAGTTCAAATGTGGCTTACTATACCCTAATCAGTCACAGTGTACGATGATTATTGACTGATACTTAAATGAATTACGATTCATGTTCTCAAAATTAGTTTGCACATCAACATGAAGTATGGTTTTGTAGCTAATGGTCTTCAACCAAAATTGAAGGGGGATTTTTTAAAAAACTGTCCCTGGAGCAAATATTGTTAATTTGAACGAAATTATGCTGATATATATTGTATTACTTTTCAACATCATCTGGAAGTTGACAAGTTTTCTTATATATGTTCTAGATTCTTTCAGTGATGAATCCTTTCTTAGAACACAGGCTTCCTTTGAAGTTATTACTGCTGTTTTCTGAAGTATAGGTGACAAAGAAAAGAACACCTGAAAGCAACGCAACCTGTCATTGAAATGAAATTCAAGCTTGAACCTTTCTCTCATTTTCCTATAATACTGTTTTAAAATTTCATCAGACTTGTATACATATAATGACTAAAATATTAAGGAAAAAAAACCCCTAGTGTGCAGTCATAATATTCTTCCAAAATGTCATATTAATGTATAAAATCATTACATATTTAAAACTTATTTGATTCTATTGAATCAAAATTGTGAATCTCAACTGATTTGACCAGGCATCACAGTGATTACTGTGATGCCTGATCAAATCAGTTGAGATTCACAATTGAACACAACACAAAGCTCTCTCAGAATGAATATGGACATGAATATGATGGTGGATTTAGAAAAGGCAGGAAGACAAAAGTTCTGCATAGTTTGTTTAAAATCTGTAGTAGGAATACTTAGGAATACTGGCAAGAAGGAACTGGGGAAATCTCTTAAAAAAGCTTTTCACAACAAATCAGAAAAACCAAAAAAATGCATCATACTGATTCCTAGGGAAGTTCAAATATCTATCAAGATCTAAATACCATTGTTTGCATTCATTCCCTAAAATAGATCTCAACTGAAGCGATTTCCAGTTACAAAACCAACTGACATTCTACGAACCATGTATTTTGAATTATTGCATTACACTGTTAAATTTCTGATAGTCATGTGCTTTTGTGGAGTTTAATTCACTAGATTCCAGGTGTTCCAAGTCCCTTGATTGCCCCAAGTCACCATGACCAAACTGCCCTTTGTTGTCTTGCAAGTTCATTGTCTCCTGTCTCACTGAGCAATGCATTTCCAAGCCCAGACTTCTTAAAAGAAGGCCTATCATCTTTTCAGCTACAGCCTTTGTTCCTTTCCATGTTAACCTGTCCTCACCAATGCCCATCTGTGAACCCCCCAATACACTTCACGCATGAGCTGAGAGAGAATTTCTCTCCATGTTTTCTTCTTGTCATCCATAACAGAGAATAGCTGTGAGGGGCTCCAATGCCAAAAGGAATGGACTTGATGTGGAGAGACAAACTGGTTAAAATTTGAGGTCTGAGAATCCTTGTTAATGTGACAGTAAAAGGTCCATTTACTGGAAGAGGCTGGAGCTGGAAGGGTGTTACATTCTGTCGGCAGGCACCATATGAAGAGATTTTATTCAAAATGACACTCTACTTGTCAATATTTGGTGTTCCTCCAACGCAACATTTCTATCTTCAGTTACTATAACAGAATTATTGGTGAGGTTTTCTATTTTTCCTAAAAGGACTGCAAAGTTTCATTTTTCCTGTAAAATGACTACTTGATTCTTAATTATTTGGTATCAGGACTTTCAAGAAAGAAAATAAAGATCAAGAAAAGAAAATTTGAAATTCTGAAACCAAAGGAAATGCTTTTGAAACATTAACAGCATTTCCTTTTGACTATTATTATATGCTAAAGAAAAATCTGCAGACACGTTTTTGTTAAGCATAAAAAGAAAGATACAGTAAACCAAAGCATTGGTTTACAATGTTAAATTTTCTTGAGCTTGGATACCTAGAGAAAAGGAGGTGTGATCCACAGATGTTTTAATCTTTGTACAACTCTGAATATCCCTGTCAACACTTTTTTACCCCTTCCTGCTAAAGCTAGCAGCCATTTGTCACTTCCAGCTTCCACTTGCTGCATTTATTTTAGTCAAACAATGCCCATTTTGAAATGTCGTAAGAAATTATCATATTTTCTTCTGTTAATGTTTTGTGAATAATTAATTTCACAGTCAAGACTCTGTGTACATAGTTTCAGCCTGGGAGGAATTTTTATCAGATGTGTAAGTTCTGGAAAATAAGGGGGTTTAGTGGAAATGCTATATTAAATTAATTATAGTAGTGCTAGAAGGCACCATTATACTGTAATAGTTTATGAAAATTCCCAGATAGCAGTAGATTACATCAATTGTAATATGAATTTTTATGTTATGTTCTGCAAATACTCATAATTTTTAATGGGTTCAATGTGACTTACATAAGAATCAGCACAGAGGACACCAGGAGGCAACTTGGGAGAAAGTATCAGCAGTCATCATCGACTAATTTCAGTTCAGTGGTACTTTCTGAATCCTACTGCATTTAGTCATACTATTTCATTTTTAAATATTTTTTCTTCTCCTCTCTTCCCTGCCTCCACCAAGTGACATGCCAGGAAACAATTTTATACTTCTAAAATCCACCCAACTACAAAGGTAATATTGCTGGCTGATTACTACTAAATGGCAACTAATTCTCTCAAAAAAAAAGCCCACCCATTTTTTACAGGGTAGAAGCAAATGCTAAAACTAGACTCAGCTTTCTAGCATAGAACTTAAAACTTTTAGTTGCAAGGGACATTTGGAAAGGGACATTCCAAATCTATCTCAAAGCATATTTAATTAAATCATGTTGTGAAGGATATTGTCCAGTCAAGTTTTGAGTATTGTCAAGGAAGGAGATTCCACAAACTCCATTGGACACTTGCACCAGCGTTTGATCATCCTCATGGTGAAGGAATGTTTTCTGATCTCTGTTCAGAATTTCCCTAGATTCAGTATGTCATTATCAGTGTACACCTCTAGAAAGGTTTATCTCTATCTTCTCTCTGCCCTCCAATTAAGTGTCTGTAAACAGCACAATGATCCTCCCTCTGCTCCTCTTACTAATGCTGAATAAACTTTCTCCCAATTCCTCTTGTTGGACATGTCCTCCACTTGCCAGAGCATCCACATGACAATGTGAAGCCAGTCACAAACTGGACACAAATGCCACAGTGAGAGGAAGGCTCACTTCCCTCAAACTGTAGGTCTCTCTCTTGCTAATACACTCCACTATGTAGTTGACTTTGTTTGCAGCAACTGCACAACACTGACTCACATTCAACCTGTCCACCAGGACCTCCAGGTCCTTTTCTGCAAAAGTCTGAAAAGCAACCCTGTCCTGCAGCTTATCAACTGCATTTCTCAACTAGGAATGGCCCACAAAATGTAGCTCACAGAATCACAGAATCACAGAATCCTAGAATGGGTAAAGTTGGAAGGGACCACATTGGGTCATCTGGTCCAGCCTCCCTGCTCAAGCAGGGTCATCCCAGAACATGTTTTAAAGGATTGAATGCAGACAGTTCAGGAATATCTCCAGTGAGGGAGAATCCACAACCTTGCTGGGTGATCTGTTCCAGAGCTCAGTGACCCACATAGTAAAGCTCTTCCTCCTATATAGGTGGAACTCCTGCGCATCATTTTCTGCCCATTGTCTCTTGCCCTATTTTTTGGCACCACAGAGAAGAGCCTGGATCCATCCCCTTGACATCCTCCCTTCAGATACAGTGACATGCCTCCAACCAGACCGTGTGCCACTGATTACAGCTCCAGGGATCTGCTATTCAGCCAGTTCTCAGTCCTCTTCACTGGACACTCATCTAGTCACCACTTCCTGAATTTGCCTATGAGGATCATCATAGAAAGCACAGATGATAACATATGTTTTAGAAAGAGATGAATTTCAAGTTAGAAGTGCCAGTTTTGTCCCATTGGTTGCAGCATTAATATGCAAAAGGACAGCTACAAGAAGAAACATTCAACCTCATGCATCTACTTGTCCTGTATTACCATTCTCCACTTGTCCTGGATTCCTAGTCTTTCTGTCTATAAGCAAGTGAGATTTGGCCCATTTTCTTATGTGCAAAATAAGAATTTTAGCAATATACATCATGTGCAAAAACACCCTTATCTTGCTCAAGATTACTCTTCTTTGGACAAGCTTGTTGCTTACAGTACTAAGCATAAGCCCAATAACTGTACAAATGCTAAGACATTATCCATGGCAATGTGATTTTCCTGGGTAAAATGTATTTTCTTCCTGTGCCACTGGCACTGACTACTTCAAAACAGAAACAGAACCTGCTTGCTCCAACTAGATGTCCCATATAGAATTCTGACTCAGATGACACTTTGTGGAGAAAGTCTACCTATTAGGCCCTAACACCTCAGTTTGTTCTTGAGTTTACAAAGCTGAAGGAATTCAGAGAGAGCAACTTCTATAGCTCTTGATTTTACCAAGACAAACATTAAAAAAATTAGCGTAATCAACTTGTCTAGCTAGGAAAAAATACCTTTACATACCTTGAGTAATTTAAAAAAAGAACAGCTGAAGATTCTAGTTTGTTAAGGCTGACCTCAAATCTGACAACAAACCCACAAAAACATCTTCACAAAAAATATATAATTCATTTTTAAATTTGAATATTCACAATAAATATCATGTCTCTTCAATCTTCTATATGTTTGCACTCTACATTTTAATAAGTCAATGAAAATTCCTCTGTATAACTTTATTTTTTCATTATTTCAAAAAGACAGAGAGAAATGCCTTCGGTATTTGCCAAAAGCATCAGCATTTCCATTACCTCTCAGTGTAAGGTTCATCAGGCTACACTTCACAAAAAAAGCTTTGAAAATCTGAGGGTTTTTTCCCCTTTCAATATATTAGAGAAAAAAAAAACAGTTTAAAGTGCCACACCATTATTTTAGAGCTAAACAGTTAAATGTTTTATACAGGAACATCAAAACCATATATGCTTAAAAGACCCAACATTTTTTTAATGGCTTTCAGATAAAACAATTTATTTATGCAATTAGCAACAACATGCAATTTCTAATAATTAGCCGATAATAGTTATCCACAAAGTACTTTATAGAATTGCCTTCTGAACTGCATTCATTCTGTAGGGAACCACTGAAAATTAGCCTATAAAATTACCAGAAAATGTACTGCATTAACAAGAATTTTCTGTATTTTGCTTCTCCTACAGACTTATGGACTTGAATATTTGTAAACATTTGTTTTCAGGGGAAGACATCGGGTCCCATCACCTCACATCTATAACAAAGAAATAAATACTGCAGCAGCATTTTCTGATAGATTAAACCAACATTATTTAGCAAAAGTACGTGAGATTATATTCATATTGCTGTTTAGCAAATTGTACATTTCAAAAAATAGCTGTTTATTTGTTCTCAATTGATAAAATTGTTCTCAAATGATAAAAAGTTTGGGGTATTTTACTGGCTTTATGACTATCAAGCTTTTTGATTTTGCACTTCTGAGCTTTTCCTGACCAAAAAAGGCAGCTGGAAACAGCATTTATGTGGAACTTCAAGTTTTCATCTGATTTGAGATTCCTAGATCTAATGCTTAAGACCTTTGTTAATTTATGATGAAAGGAAGCTGAGAGCAGATTTACTGCTGTGGGACACTTGGGTGCCTTCAGTTCAGCAAGGTTTATACAACTCCATTTAAAACAACAAAAGTGTTTACTATTTTACTAAGTACGGGAACAAAGGAGTACTACAATCTCTCTCCTCTTTTACACATAGGTTGCAGAAGAATTAAGCTATTCCTCTGACTTGGCACAAGTACACTTTTGAGAAAACTGAAAGGCCTTTTTTGTATGGGTATGGGTAATGGTAGGGATGAGTGCTAGAATGAAAGGGCCAGGGGGTTCCTTACTGACCTTGATAAGCCAGTATCACTAAACACAGAAACATTTTGAAATTTATATTGAAGCATTTATCTATATCTGTATAAACAGAATTTGTTTTCTGTGCTCTCAGATATCTACATCTCTGATCTATCTGGGCTTCTGGAATTTATTTTAAGCAGGGTTTTGAGTGTTGCCTGTTGTACAATTGGGTCTACTGTAGACCAGCCACAACACGGATGGCAAGTAACAAATAATCATCCTGCCAACATATTTTCTTGGTATTAAAGGATATGCTGATCCAATAACATTGCAGACTTTGAAGAACATACTTTATTTATTTATATTAGTGCAAAAGAAAATATTCTTTAACTGCTCATGCTGTTGTGTGCCTGCCAGCTCAGGAAGGTGGTGAAAAATACCATCAAGGTCTAGAAGGAGCAGTTAGATAAAGCCAACCAAAGCAGGTTAGTAATGTAAAACTGAAGGTTAAGCTTTACTTTGAAGACAACAGGGAATAGTGATGAGCTTGGGTAGCTATTAGGACCAGTTCCTGAGCTGGTTCCAATTAATGTGAACTTTCTCTGCCTTAGAAGATGTGCCTTATGATGAATTTTCTCAGGATAGCTGATGTTGAAACTAGTAATGATTATGGACTGAGACTTTGAAGCAAAATGACAGGACTTTAGGAATCATATACATTTAATCAGAAAGACAAAGGGAAAATAAAATTAAAATATTGAAAATATCACAGTGAAAGAAATAATTTTTTAAGATTAAGATGACAAATGTAGAGAAAAAAAAAGTAAATGGTATTTTATTTAGCAAAAATATATTATATAACCATACATATGTTCATCTTGTGGAGGATTTATTTTGGATTTACCTTTATGAATTGACAATATTCCTGATTCTTCTGACAATGATCAGAACTAATGTGGCTTTAAGCAAGGGAAAGGAAATTCAGGATATTCCGAAGAGGAAGTTCCCCTGCAACTCTGGGAGTTGCCATCATTTCCTCTCACTTAAACCATATAAACATGCTTTGCATGATAACCTTCACATTCTTCCAGCAATTGCTCTGTTTTCCTAGTTGATATCACTTCTGGGAAAGTCAAAATTTGCCTGTGAATTCTTGGGACTCCCAGAGCCTGTGCAGATTGCTTCTGAAAGTATTTCTGAGTAACACCTCCATTTTCTAAATGTTTTTCATTTATGAAAAACAAAGGACACTTAAAATACAAAACCGTAGTATTTGACTTTTCTTTATTCTTACTTAGGTCAACAACTGACAAACCAAGAAACTACTGAAACCAGAAATCTCTTTGTATGACATGCACTATACTTTGTTCCCAGTCAGTGAGTGCATCAAACCCATCATGTATGGCCTCCAACCAAACAGGATGAACTATATGTTCAGGCCTTTCACCTGTGTACTAAGTCCTCCTTGTGTTGGTAACTCTTAAAATCTTCTGGGTATAAACTCTCCCAGTTTTCTGTCATAGAAGGTGGATTTCATACTGTTACTTAGAGACCTAATTAAAGATCTTCCCTTCTATAAAACACACCAAAAATTGAAATTGGATTTCAGCATAACACCAAGGTGCCAGTAGCTACTCTTTCATATGGTATTTTACCCTCACCATGTGAGCAAAAAGTTTGGGAATGTAATTTAGGCATCTGAGTACTTTTCTAAATGGTCAAATATAAACATTTTTGAATTATCTATGCACTCATAGGTCTGTTATTGTTCTAAGTTTCAGCAGAAGCTGGTACACCAAGATTTTGCATGCTCATGTAGTCCAGCTGGGACAGATGCAAGTAAGCTAATTCTGTACATCTGAATGTAAGCTTCAAAACTGCCTGTGGAGCCCGAGAGTGAGGGATGAAGTCAAGGTTTGGTCCAGTCTGAGTTCTCAAGATCCCTCAATATCATTTTCACATCCAAAGCTAGTTGAGTTTAAATTCCTCCAAATATGGAAAACACTTAACACCTTGTAAAAAAGCCATTGTGGTCTTTTATCCCTGCCACAAATCTATGGTATATTTTCTCTCTAACCTAAATTATGGATAAGATTACTTGATAAAGTAGAAACAATGTAGCAGAAAAAAATGATGGCACTTTCAAGCTCTTACCTTTCTATTTGTAGACATCTCTATGTGTTAACAAACATACTCTCTCAAGAGGACAGGAGAGAAGGTTAGCAGTGAAGCACACTCCAGATTCTTTTGTCTACCACTTATCTTCTCCAGAATTGCCCCTTTTCTTTAATTAAAAAATATTTAGAGAACATCTCATTTTGCCTAGACAGATAAAATAAGCCTTCAACTTTCTCACTGACAGCTTTTAAAAGCATTTATTTAGTTAGTAATTCTTCCTGTTTCCAGTCTCAGCATTATGTATAAAAGCACTTTTTTTTTCTGGTTCTCCTTGAAAAAACAACCAGGCAACTGACCCAATATAAACAGTTGGAGCAGCCAAATACACTATTCTTTTTGGCAGATATAATAAATGAATGACTGACAATTTTACTCATATACATAATGTTTTCTTCTTATAAAGTAGATTTCTTTTTCATTTTTCCCCACATTCATGCTGGCGTGCCTTGAGCAAAAACTAAACAGTTTCTTCTTCCCATTCTGGATATCTTTCAGCAGGAAACATTTGCTGACCAAGGTAAAAAATATCTTTCCTGATGGAGCTATCTCTGCACAGTGGCATTTCTACCATTCCAAGTTATGTTTGGCCTTATGACAGACCAAGGAGTCAAACAAGTAGCGGATGCTGCTTATCTCTAATACTCTGTACCAAAATTTGAGACATAATATAAAGCATTAATTTCTAATGAGCTAAACAACAGCATCTCCAATCAAACTGAGTGGAGGAGCAATTTTTATAGTGAAAGAGCATATCTGGGTAAAAAAATTCTCACTAAATACAAGGATCTGCATTCTGGTTCTCCTTAAAACAATCTTGCACAGAACTCCAACGCTATTTCACTGGAATGTTACACAGTGAGATACAAGAGACCTTATCTGCTTCTGGATTAGTAAACATATTTTATAATGATAAAAAAGGGTAGAGATTTTTTTTGGTCCAGTCAAGAACTAATTTCCATTCTTGAAAAATCTTTCACCATAATGCAATGATGAAGAATCCAAAAACCTATATATTATATATATATATATATATAATGAAACTGTGATTGATTCCTGAGAACTCATCTGCTCTGATTGTAGTTACTACAGTTCTTTACTCCTATGTCTCCTGAATCCAAAGATAAGGTAGATAGTTTTTCTTTCAAAACTCACATACTCTTGAAAACCAAATTCTGTGCTCTAATAGCCAGAGTTAAGCAGAATACTTCAAATTAAAATTGTTGCTCATAGTAAGAAAATTGACCCAATCCTTCTAAGCAGACACACAAGTTTGACTTTATGAAGTAACAGCTCCAGCCCTAACTCATGATAATACCCTTTGAAATTTGAGCCTGGATTACCAAATGTGAGGTCCAGCAGTGAAAAAGTAACTGAACAATTCAATCTCTCATACAGTAGCATTCCTTTGTGAAGCAGCATCTTCAGTGTATTTGTTGAAGAAATCACATGAATATCCTAAAGAAAAAATTACAGTCTTAATCATTATGTGGATTTTCTAGTATAAATGAATAGTTTTATTTTCCAGTTTATGTAAAATAAATAAATGACATCCAAAGCTTTGACAGTAAGTACATTTCATTATGGTAAAATTTAAATCAGCAATAGATGACTTACAGGAATGCTATGCCTTGGTTGGAATGTTCATGAAGTCAGTATGGATCAAAAAAGTCTATTTTTGCATCAGTTCTCATTTACTGACACAAAGCTGCAGCAAATGAGTTTACTCATCATTTTTCCAAATAATTAAAATTATACAGATACACATCATCTTGCAGCATATTTTTAAATGAGCACTATGAACCAAAGATAGAAATCTGTCCCTTACTGCTCCTGGATTCTTTATTATGCTCTTTGTTGGATTTAATGAAAAAGCCATTAAATAATGCTGTAAGTGCAATTACTTCCTTGTTCTGCTCATCCTTGAAGTTAGGAAAATTTGTTAGAAGGCTTTGTTCTTTATCTTCTGCAACAGCTGCTTTTGTTTATGCCTGGTAATGTCACTGTGTGCTTAAGTGTCTAGCACTCTTAGGCCTGGCAGAAATGTGGAAGAAGGAGACACGCAATGTAATATGCTACTGTTACTTTAACAACTGCACTTAACATGATGTTTCTTTTAGAAATGGATAGTCACCTTTATATATAAAGACAAGGGAAGATATTTGACTTTCTTCCTTACAAAAGCATTTGGAGTTAAAGAAGAAAGCAGAAAATTCAGCATTCCATCAAACACAGGCAAAAAAATAGCATACAACGCACAGTACCTTTATAAGGAACCACAATGTCCTCCGTAAGAAATAGATACTTAAAGCTCTAATCATTATCCTGATGGCACACTAATAAAGGCCATAGAAATGGAGTTCAAATAGGGTCACTTGGATGGCTAGCATCATATCCACAGGACTGCAAAACGAGATTCAAGAATATATAGGTGAGTTATCATTGAGGTCACTAAGAGCTCATGTACGTACTATCACTCAGCCTCTGCCCCAGTTACCTACTCTAAATACAAAAATTGGAAAAAGTGTAATTCGGTCTTGTTGACTGTCAGATTCAATAAAATTAGGTTGCATTCAGCAAAATTGAAAATTTCTCACTGCAAGAAAAAAAAAAATCCCTGTTTTCTTTAGGGCATGGAACACTACATCTGAAAAGAAATGTATTTGTGCGTGTGTTACCTAGAGGGCTCTGTTCAACTGAGACTCTACTAGAAAGAAAACTGGAAGATCTCGGAGGCACAACTTGTAGAAGTGCATGATGGCCCATGCAGCATTTTTCCATGTCCTTTCCACATCCTTTCTGAGTTTCTTCTTCCCAGCAGAATATGCAATGCTTTTAGGAAAGTAGAAAGTACAGGGAAATGCTGGATTTCCATCAGTATGGAATTAGCCTGTTTGAGACAGGCAGATTGGTCAACTAAGAACAGAATGTAGGAAAACTGGAAAAATTTATTGTGCTGTAAAACTATTTAGTATGGATTTGATTAACATTTTTCCACATTTTTTAAAGAATCAGGGTTAAGAAATAAGAAATAAACCAGTCATTTAATGAAAAATGCTCTCTCACTAATTAATTGTTCTTTTTGCCCTTATCAATTGCCTATGGGAGTTTATTTAAGTACATAATGGATGTCTGATTTCTCTCACTTGAAATAACAGGTATTTATACCTTATCATTTCAATGGTATTAATGTACTATGAATTAATATACTTTCAATGTTTAAGGAGACAAATTAGGAGTTAGACTCCTAAATACATTTGTAGAACAAGCCCTGATTTAATGAAATAAACCGAAGAAAATTTATTGATAAAGTAATACTGGTAGTGATAACAATGATGATGTTAACAACAACAATAATAATATAGTTAATGTCAAAGAAAAGTGCAGACATTATTTTCTGCCACCTGAAAAAACAAAATTGCATTAGAAAACAAGGTTGTTAATTTATATTAAAAAAAAAGATGACAAAAAAATAATAAAGGAAAAGATCGTTTTTAGTGGTATATCTAATAATTGCCTATTAAATATTTTTCTGGTGGCCGTTTTACTGCATAGTTAGTCAGCTTGCAACATAGAAATCTTTGCTGGCGAAGATTGCAATATTCTGTTACCTACTGGTACAATATTAAGGAATCACTATCACTATCAAAGTGATATTTAAACCCATTGTTTCTTCATGAGTTGTAAATTTTAAGCTTGGATGACAAAATATATCAAGCTTTTGAAATAAGGCCCAGGGCTTTCTGGAGCAAGAGCTATGACTTCTGAAGCTATCCAGTTTGGTTTTGGGGCATTCATGATGCAATATCAAGCACTCTTTGTTAGATTATATTTCTGCTTTTAAAAAGTATCTTTATAGTCTCTTCCCTGAGGAAAAAAAAAAAAAGAAGCAATTTTAAAATTTTCATTTCCCTATCTAAAATTAACCTGCCATAATATAAAACTTAAAATGTATAAAACAACAACAACAACAACGAAAGTTTGTGTAATATTACATCTTCTATCTCATACAAAATCTTGGTATAAAAGAGAAGCATAAACACTAAAACCTATCAGTTGCACATGCTTGTTCTCACATTAGAAAAGGAATTGTATAGATATGCACATCTCAGAAAAACAAATCTGTCCTTTCACAAGCCGAGGATAATATATCAGATAGAACTAAAATGGTTTTATATATTACCATATTTTCCTGTATATAACCTGATAGTCGGATAACACACACCTCTTTTGGAAAGGAAATTCCCATAAAACCTACACCTCAGATAACCTACAACTGTCTCCTCTTTTCCCTTCCAAGGCATCTATGTATCTTGCAAGTTCCCCTGGAGGTTTCCCCTTCTGGAGGAAAGGAAACAGGGAAAGAAGAGAAGCAATGAAGATGATGGGCTCAAAAAGCAAAAAGAATAATTTGTGGTGAATCGGAGGTTTAGGGAGGACTCAAAAAGAAGGAACTCTGAAAACACTTTTGATAATATTACTGGGACTTATGGATAACCTTAATTCTGAAAATGACAGGTGAGAAGAGGAAAGGAGTGGCGGAAGGAAGTGGCGGAAGGAAGGAAGTGGTGGAAGGAAGGAAGTGGCGGTAGGAAGTGGCGGAAGGAAGTGGCGGAAGGAAGAAAGAAAGAAAGAAAGAAAGAAAGAAAGAAAGAAAGAAAGAAAGAAAGAAAGAAAGAAAGAAAGAAAGAAAGAAAGAAAGAAAGAAAGAAAGAAAGAAAGAAAGAAAGAAAGAAAGAAAGAAAGAAAGAAAGAAAGAAAGTTCAATGAAACTATCTAGGCATGCGATAAAACCAAGACATCCAGTGATCCTCTCCATAACTTTTTTCCTGCCCCCATGCATCCCCCATCATATTTTCTCATTACCACTAGGCTGCAAGCAAACTTGGGCAGGGCCAAATAAGCTTTCAGTTTATGCTATCCTTGTAAACACATATAATATTAAACCATAAAAGCAAAAACAAATTGTTAAACATAATAAACCTTAACAAAACTGCCTGCAGCTTCTACCCAAAGCTCTGAAAATAGTGGGCATTTCTTAAGTCTCTCCAAACCCAATTGAAGGTATTCATTGCATGACTGAAGTTAACACTTGTTTCTGTACTGCCTGCATCTTAACCTTGCTACCTAACAGTATTACCAGTAAGGAAATATTTGCTGTGTGAGCCATGCAATTTTTTATGTTCCAGATACTAAACAGAATGATGCAGTCTTCTAACTATTACCAATCCAGATCAGTTCTAAATCCAGTAACAGCAATGAGCTGATTTTTGCAGGAAGATTGAATTTGGCCTTTTCTTTCCTTACCAGTTCAAAATGGAAGGTGGCACAGCTTTTCTGGTGCAGTGCTGGCTTCTGGCTTGTTGCCAGCCTACTAATTTAATTTCAAGTACAGCAGAAATGCTTGCCTCAGACTTGAAAAGCATGTGTCAATAATCTCAAATATCTTAGTGGATTCTGGAGTTGGATCTCTAACATCTACAACATTTCGAGTGGTGCAGAGGAATCTGACTGGCTCAAATGATAGCAAGCCTAATGCAGTGATTTCAGTTATGCCCAGAGGAGTGACCAAAGTTGCTTGCAGCCACTCAAAACTTCTCATATGCGCTCAGTCAGAATATTACTTCAGTCTGAATTTCCACATTTTCACATCCTCACAAACAGTAAAGATTCTACATGCCAAACCAGGTCTCTTTTTCCAGATATGCAAATCCATCAGCTACACTTGAGCAACTTATATTGCCTTTAATGGCAATGTGATATAAACAATTCAATATTCAATGAAAAACAAGCAAACAAGCAAATCTCCACACCAAGCCCAGTGTCTCAGGCACTATGTGTGGGTTAAATATCTTCCTTACAGATGCCTGAAGAGATTATTAAATAAATGAGGAATAGAAAGATTTCACTTTGATATTACATATGTCACTACCTTCCTATAGAAAATAATCAAATAAAATTAAACTACATTGGTTTTACAATATAGTACTGAATTTCATTCTCAATATGAATATCCAACTTATTGCATTATGTAGTGTTTCTTCAGTACGTCTGCTGAAGAACCTCCAGCTCAAGTTGACACATCTGTGCATTTCATAATACAAGAGAGCTTATTTCTGAGCTAATTAAAAGCTGTGCATTATCCACTTAGCAACCAGCAACACATTCTTAATTATTATTTTGTAGTGCTGCATTCATTGTGATGGGAAATGTTGTTTTTTCTATAATAATGGAAAGGTTTTGGCTATATGTGTAGAAAAGTTCCATTATTCCATATATTTATAATTCAGTGAAGAGCATTATTGTCTTTGCGCTCTTTATTTGAATTTTATAATTCAAGAGTGTGTCCATGTAGATATGAGAATGACAGAAGATTTTTTTTTTATTGTCTTGGGAATGTACCTACAAAACTGTGTGGGTTTTCTTGCCTTGTGGTACCAGTAGCCCTGAATTAGACATCTAAGAATGAAACCAAACTTCTTTCCAGACAGGAATTAATAACTTTAGAGTTCCCTACACAGGGTGACTACTCTGAATTATGACACTAAATACACTGTATGTGTGAAGGGTAAACAGGAGAGGGAAGGATAAATACAATAAAAGTAACTATAGATTTCTGAAATGGCTAGTAACTTGATGAGTAAAAGCTTTAATGCTGAAAAACTTGGCCAAATTCTGACCAAGAAGCCATGAAACTCCACATTTCAAATCAGTATCTTTTCCAGGCTAATCCTTGGGTTTAGCTCTAGTCACTGACACCAAGTGGCTTGGCTACTCCAAGACTCTATGTCATAATGGGGATATGAGAGGATATGGAGAAATGAGAGGATATCACAACTGCAAGTTTAAATCCCTTTATAATACCTTCATCTCTGCTAATGGATACTTCAAAGTGTTTTTAAGCAAGCAACTGCTGAGAATTATTATTAAAGAGACAAATGCACAATGGAATTCAAAAAAGGCAGGGTGATAAAGGAGGAACAAGAAGTAAATTCTGGGAAGAAGAATGAGACTTGGCACACTGTCACTCTAGTCAGTACTTCCCTCCTTCAGAATTTCCTAGCTATTGTTCTTTTCCTGGTAGGCAGAAAACCAAAACACCAAAGCAGGCCCTGATTGTCCCTCTCTGTTCTGTTCTGGGGCAACCTCACCTCAAGAGTTGGGGCCAGTTTTTGGTGGCAAAATAGCAAAAAGGCTTTAAACTATTAGACAGTATCCAAAGGAGAGCAACAAAGATGGTGAAGAGCCTTGAGGGGAAGCGGTAGGAGGAGGAACTGGGATCACTTGGTCTGTTCAGCCTGGAGGAGACTGAGGGGAGACCTCATTGCAGTTACAGCTTCCTTGTGAGGGAAAGAGGAGGGACAGGCACTGATACCTTTTCCATGGTGACCAGTGACAGGACCTGAAGGAATGGCATGAAGCTGGGTCAGGGGAGGTTTAGGTTGGATATGAGGAATTTTTTTTTTCACCCAGAGGGTTGTTGAGCACTGGAACAGGCTCCCAGGGAAGTAGTCACAGCACCAGTCTGACAGAGTTCAAGGAGCATTTGTGCTCTCAGGCACAGGGAGTGGCTCTTTGGGATGTCATGTGCAGAGCCAAGAGCTGGATTTGATAATCCTAATGGTTCCCTTTCAACTCAGCATATTCTATGATTTTTTACCAAAACTGACCAGGAATAATTTCCTTCTTTTTTACTAATTGTAATTTAAAACGCATAATAGAAAATAGAGCAAATGTCCACCATCTCATGAGGAAAAATAATATGGGCCTGCAGCATTCCACATTCTGTCATCTCATGAGAATTTATCAAAGATATACTTAAAAGATCAAGATAAACATTTTGTACTAAATGTATTTTATATATATTATTTCCTTTCTATCCATGTATGCAGTTTCTTGATGTACACAAAGATTGCTGACAGTTTTTCCTCTACTCTTTTTGCCTTGAGATCAAACAACCACAAACATCCTGGAAACTGAGACAATCTTGTTGCAAACTAGTTTGTTTAGTCTGAGTTCTTCTAGTATGTGAACGTCTTCTGTGCATTACTCAAAACTACATACTGTACCTACCAAAAATGTTTTTTTTCCAGTTCTGAGAAGGGTGAAGGGACTATGCTACATCATACTTTTTAGAAGCCAGTAATATACTTCTTTTCCTGGAACTATATGACATTGATGAGTTAGATAGTTAGACTCTTTTCCAAAGCCACTAATCAACCAGTCCTCCTCCATTCTGCTATTTCTGCTGCAGATTATCCCAAAATGCATTATTTCCCTTTTGCCCCTCTTCAACTGCATCCCATTTCTTTTCCAGTCAATCACTTGGAAAAACCAGTTCTCAATTCTAAGGCCATTCTCCAATGCACTTAAAAATGTCTATAGGAGATTGATTTCAATTTTATAATGTGCAAGTACTTTCCACTGCAGTAGTCATTACAGAGGCTCTGTTTATTACATGAAGGACAGTAACACTTGTGATGCTCTATGCAGATAAAGTACAGTATCAGAAGTCTATCACAAGGAGAGGAATTTCTCTTCCACACAAATGGAAGCTGGGATTAATGTCTAGGCTTCTGCCAGATTGAAACAGTTGCGATCAAGTCTCCATTCAGATCTTTTACCACTTGGCTTTGAAAATCTAGGTGTCTACTCTCCTGTCTCAGTCCTGACCAGAGCATATCCTTTTACTTAAGTACTTTTCCTTGTACTTTGATGTCTGTATCCTGCAGTTATAGCTACTACAGATGTCAGGTATCTTGAGGGGAAAAAGACACAAGAGTATCTAGTTTAATTATGAGCAGATAGCTACTTTATTTTGCCAGATATTCTGCACACTATTAATTATGGCACCATTGTGTGCCAATCCATGTTATTAACTATTTATTGTTTCTAACAATTTACAGAATGACAAGCTTGATATTTTAATATAACATCAACTGAACAATAAGAACTTGTTCACTTTAAGCTACAAACACAGTAAGTTACATAAATACATATAAACATATGTATTTACATATGTTTACATATACATATAAATAGGAGTCACTAACAGAATAAGAGTTTCTGAACCACATGAAAATAAATATTAGCTGTTTCATGAAGGTAGCATCTGATGTGAAAGAAGTGATGATCTTGTAAGGCTGTGTACTAAGATGAAATTCCTTTAATTTTTAAATAACAGGGTCAAATTATTTCCTGACTTTACCAAAGCCCGTAGAGCTAACCCTATATCCCTGATTGTGGTAAAATTGGACTCCATTTGATGAAATAATTTATATAAATACAGATTGTACAGTGCTACTCTGATATCATCATAGTAAATACATCACTTTCTATAGACAGAAGAAATTAACTGTTAAACAGTAATGCAAGTATTCATATGCCAAATATACAACATAAAAAACCATTGGTTTGAACAAAGTGCAGTGTGAGGGTCTCCCACAGCTGTAATCTTCCCTTTTCTGATGAGTTCTGAAAAAAAATAGGAGAAAAGAAGCAGGATTTTACTGTGACTGGTAATGTATTTTTCTGGATGCACTGCTAAACATAGCAATTGGAGTTAATAGGTAACTCATACTCATTCCCTCTAGTGCTAATTATCAATGAAGGAAAGAAAATAACTAATTTAAGCTAGTGTATTCATCTTACTAACCGTTACTAGTAGAACAAAGATGCCTAATTCAAAGAATTTCATGAAATAGATGATGCAATACTCACATCTATGTTCCATAAATACAGTGATAAAGAAATATACATGAATATGAACATCAAATATTAACGTTATGTAAATAATAATATTGGAATAATCCAGGTTGAATACTTGATCCCACACCATAGCAGTAGCAGTGCTTTTGATGCTATAGTAACAAAATGCTGCAAGTAAATGACTGAATCAGTTGCAATAGGAGAAATTTTAAGGTGAGACCTGGATATAAGATATTAATTAAGATAAGCCCCCACGTACCAGCTGAGAATCTTGTTTTGCCCAGAGGAACAAAATGTAAGTAATCCAAAGCCTTGTTCTATGACCTCTGTATACATGTTACACAGTAATTACACCCTTACCTAAGTATGAACTTAGCAGTTACAAATATCCTAGTAATTCTGCAATTATTTTAAAGGAGGAACTCTCAGCAAATTTAGGACTTTCAAGCAGGCACTTAAACTGCATGCTAATTCAGTTGCTGCACTCTAAGAAAAAGACAAACCCTTCATAGCTCAGTTTTTCTGCATTACATTGCAGTGAAGCTGGTAAGGCTGAATACCAAATAAAGAAATAAGAGTGTTCTGTAACTGGAATTAATTTATTCAGGCTAACCAGACATTGCTCTTCCCTCAGCTGAATTTTGTCTTGGAAATATTTTGATGGAGCTACACGAAGCAACAAAGGTTTAGCCATCCAATCTCAATAATCTCATATACTCTTATAAAATCTCTTCTATAGAAAAGCAGGATTTAGATTCACAGGAAAGGGTAGTTTGAAAGAATTGAATAGGAAAATAGGAGAGGGGATCAATTATCACTATTCCAAATGTT
The DNA here is from genome assembly GCF_027579445.1 of Ammospiza nelsoni. Classification (NCBI taxonomy): domain Eukaryota; kingdom Metazoa; phylum Chordata; class Aves; order Passeriformes; family Passerellidae; genus Ammospiza; species Ammospiza nelsoni. The sequence continues at coordinate 60,712,499 of NC_080633.1, forward strand.
AGAAACAGGTAAAAAATGTCTTCATGATCTCTGGCATGACATCTTTTGAAGTACATCTTATATTATAAATAGCCTACTAAGTTCAGTTTCGTTTCTGTTTTGCCCATGTTTTCTTTTCTCACCTGAAATGTAGGGTCTAGGTTATTCACCATGGCTATCAACACTATTACTTAGCAAATTTAATATCTCTCTCTCAAAATCTGTTTGATTTCTCTATCTCACTGCCCTAGATGAGAATAATATTATTTGTCTTATGGCTAGAATCTCCTTTCTTATTTCTGGAGTGTATGAGCTTATAGGCATTCTATATCCTTAACATTTTTTTAATTATACTTTTGCTTTGATAACTCTTTCCCTTTTTTTTTTGTTTATTGACACAAAATATTTATAGATGGATGTATCTTTTCAACTTCCTTATTACTACGTGGAATGTCTTTTGAGTTTTAATAGATTTTACTTTTCATGCCAATGACTTACCTCTACTTTTCCACTTTCAATTCTTTGTCCTGAGCATGAACTATTACTGGTTTAAGTGTTATTCCAGATGAGGTTGTGTCCCAGCTTTGTTGCACGATGTTATCAATTCTTCAACTCAAATGGATTAACCTCCACACGGATTTAAAATCATACTTCTCTTTTTTGCAACCACATTATGATAAAGCTGCATCAAGAACACCTGGAAAATTAAGTTTAATTCTGTGTTTCTGAAAATTACCTGATTGTTAATATTCAATTCCTGCCCTCTTTGAGGGTTACAGTTTCTCACAGCATTTTGCTCTTTGTTTTCAATTCCAAGATCAATCCTTGTTGGTACCACGGAATTCCTTCTTTTCATAGCTGTCCATTTAGAACAACTCCTAGCAGGCCTTCCTGTAACCAGATCCTTCGCTATTCCCCATGTCTGGCATTTTCTGCCTTCTCCAGCTCTACTGTTATTTCCTCATATAGTTCCCCTTTTCTCTTTTTTTTTGTCTTTTGATATCTCCAAAGGTTTACTTACATTCATACTTGTAAAATACGACTTGTATTACCAAAAAGCTTGGGAAAATTTGTCTCTCATGAATCAGTGCTTTATTTTATTCTGTTCTAATTCATTTTTGAAGTATATAGTTTAATTCACTATGCCTTAAAATTTGCTAAACTCATACACTTTCTGACAGTAAGAATTTCAGAACTTGCCTTGTGAAGCTCTCCTCCAGCCAAAGGATAACATAAAGAATATGTTTCTCCTTCAAACCTTTCCCCAATTTTTTACCTGTGACATGTAATTATCTTATCTACTCCATGAATTCTTTCTTTTTTTCTTTTTGCAGGACAGGCCATGATGTTTTTGATGTGCAGTGTTTGTATCTTTTCTGATCAAAGAATGCCCCTGCATATTCCTGCTATGTACCATCTATGACTGTTAATTTATTATGTTTACATCACTTTTAACATTTCAGGTTTTGAACAATTCTCTGTAGTGGTTCCTTTTCCTTTTCTCTATTTATTTTCTTTTTTTTTTCCCAGTGTCTTAAAAACATCCATCTGACCCATCCAATGAAAAATGAAATATCACTTTGTCAAAATAACAATAAAAAATACATAATTTGGAAGTAAATTCAGATCAACACATATCACTTCTTACTGCAGCCTTCATCTGAGATTGAAAACAATAATTTTCTGCAATCAGCATCAGACGAGTGTTTTTGGCAGATTTAGTAACTGCTCTGTCATACCAAGCTTCCCACTCAGGTTTAGAATTTATCAACATTTTCTATTTTTCCTCCAAGAAATTCCTGGCAGAAGCAAGTTCTAAACCAGATGCTATGACTTAGTGCTGATCCACATCTCTGAAAGATTTCCCATGACAGTTTGCCTATTAAAATGTGTCAAAGCTTGGCTGCATTGTCCATAAAGTATGGTCAGAAATTATAGCAAAAGGAATTTTATTAATTTGTAAAGAAAAACCTTTTTCATGTACTTACTACTTGAATATACTACTTAATATACTTAATACTTGAATGATATCTTGGTAAGAGAGAACATTTGATTTAAAATTAAAAGCCATTATAATGGTTATTGTTATTGTTGCTATCTTCCTCCTATTTGATATTGCTAATTGTTACAGAAGCTATGAACACACAGAGAATGTTATGACAAAGTTTCGTGTGTTATTCTCACTGTTTTTTGTTTGAATTTTATAATGATGTTGGAAGAAAGAATCGCCTTGGAACAGTCATATTTCACAAGTGTATTCCAATTTTCATTGGTAGAAGAAATCTATTTTCTCTCTATTACTAAAAATTTTAAGTTGATAAGAAAGTCTGGCCATAGTCAAGCTTTCTAATCTACAGCAATAATCACAATCATTAGTATCTAGTCCTTCATAAACATCCCTTTAAGATACAATTTGATATACCATATAGCCTTGTGGGAAACAATCTGGATACTCCTGCTTCAAAAGCAGCTAGATGTATTACAATAAATTTGCTTTCTCTGGGATGCTGAATTGGAAACCTTGGAGATGTTGAATAAGAAAACTGATACCACTGCTTATCTGTCCAAAAGCTAGTGGTGTTAGGAAGCCCAGTAATTGAAAAATGGATAGCACTGATATTTGAACCTTTTTATATAACCTTTGAAGTGTAAGCCTTTTGGGGAATAAATTGCTTTTTGTAACAAGAACAATGTCAGATCCCATATTTAGAAACCATGCACTTAATTCATTTTCAGACAGAGAAACTCATGTTGTCTTGTTGGGAAAAACATTGTAAAATGGATTAAGCTTCACCCTGGAGAGATGATAACCTAATATAAATAACTGCAGGCTGATCTTTATTAGTTACTGAACAAATATTGCCCAATAGGACAGGCGACCTTCAATGATGATTGATCTAGGATAAGTCATCAACAGCCTTGTCTCCAGAGAGTAACTTTGGGGCATTTTGGAATTGTACTGTTCTTATTTCAGGGTTGGCACTAACACTGAGTAAGAATAAGTACATCTTCTTAATGGCGAGCTCTAAAGCTAATCCGGTGGCAGAGTAATGACAACTTATTCTAGGGTGGGCAACTGCTAAGTGTCTGCTAGAACTAATCAAACAGGATTGGGTCTTTGTTGGAGACCTGCATCAGCAACAGCTTTCCATGTACACAGGAGACAGCCTAAACCCTACTTTTTAGAGTCACTGTGAGTATGAAAGATGTTGTTTTTAAAATCTGACACTAGATGAATGAAGAATTATCATTATTTACATATTTACATACCCCAGTGCATTAAAACTGGCACCCCATCCATTGATTAATTCTTCAGTTATTTTTTCCTAAGATTTTTTTATATTCTTTGCTCAGATTGTCCTGACAATAAAGGAGTAAAATTTCCTGGTTTTGAAAGTCAAAAACTTCAGAATATAATTGCAGCTCTCTTCATCTGGAAAGCTGTTATTGCATTCCAGTCATGACCTCCAGTAAGAACTCATATTTAGAAATGGCCTTTAATTGTATTTGCTGTAATAATTATAGAGTTATAAATGCTATTGGTACTATGAAGAAGTAACAGAGGACGGTCTTTGAGAACTCATATTAAATAGCTTTACTGATCGTGCATGGACTTGAATGAAAAAAAAAAACCAAAAAACATTTAACTATGGAACTGTGGAGCCCATAGCATGTGCTAATATACAAAGATTCATATCAAAACAACAAATCTTGAGTATTAGCTACACAAAGGCAGAAGGTACTGGGGATTTAGTTTTATTACATGAGTACTTTCATATTTGCACAAATAAGCTACACACAACTTATCTGTACAAAAAGACATTTTGAAACTGAGGATGCGTGTTCAGCTGATGCTTTACTAGACAACTTCCAATAGACTGTAGTTTTCTATACATATTTATTTAAAGGAGGAGAGTTATATTCTTACGAATCTTTGCTTATGTGAATGTAATTTGATAGCAGGAAGAAGGAAAAATTATAATTATTAACTCTTAATTATAAAGCGTGTCGGTAAAACGTAATACACCCCTGTATTGTTGAAGTCCTCTTTGCTTGCACAGCACTTGGCACGTTCATTGTTTTGGGCAGCTGGAGAGTAGCTGCAACAAATTTATTTACGGAAAGTACTATGGTACTGATCTTGGAGCCTTTGTGCCACTTTTTATTCCAATTTGAATACTTTGATTTTGTTTCAGTGAGTAAAGACCAATTGCAGTTCCTTCTGGCACCAACACTTACAGGCTTATTTCTTTTCATCAATTATCCTCTTATTTGTTTTGTACCTTGCTCAGGTGATAAAACTTTTTGCCTGTGATCTCTATTCTTCTTTGTAAAATGACTATTTTTCCTTTAAGATTTTAAAAGTGACAGAACAAGACTTTAGTTGTAGCTTTTTTAAAAATCTAATTCTTCATCCTCTGATATAAAATAATTGTAAGAACCTCTAGTAATGTTTTTCTTGAGTAATGTATGAATTTTCTTGAGAAAATCTAACAACAGAAAGACAAGATTATTTATCTGGTAGTAATAAAGAAAAATATTTCCAATAGAAGTTATTACTTTTAATGTTAAAACAAGCAATAAAACCTCCTAGGAATTAGAAATTCTGAGTTAAATAGCTTAGTAAAATATATTCTGGTGCCAAATTTATGATGGTGTTATTTTACCAATTAATTTATCAACTTTTCCAAAACAACTGTGACTGAAAGTATTTCCTAAGTTAATGAAACAGCTTGGGGTGGGGGTTGAATATGTTCCTGGTATTTTTCTCTTGCAAGAGACTTTTAAAATCTCTAAATACTTTTGCATAATTTCTCCTGCATCCAGTATATTATCAATATTTTCATTTATAAATATTCAGCCCAATGATTTTGATTAAAATTCCACGTTCTTTTTTGTACTAGTACCATCAATGCTCTTCTACATTCTCTTCATGCTTTAGACATGGGTGTGCCATACAAATCTCTCATTGTGTTTGCTTGCTTCTTCAAGAACAGTTATTGTGAAGTTAGTGAAAAAGGTCAGGGTGATTATTTAGTGGGAAAAATCGAATCTGCTGGAACTTTATTGCTTTCCTCTAAGAAATCTGACTTATTTATGACATAAGGTATTTTAGGGCACCTGATAGGACTTACTTCTTTTTTTATGATACTCCTGCCTTTGTGTAAAATTGTGCTATAAATGATATTGACAGTGTCATACAGTACTACTGTATTGTTTTTAAGTTGCATTGTTTCAGCAATTTATAGTCAAACAAACCAAAGTCGTGACTGTCTGCCCTACTTGCAAAGTTGCAGGGACTTGTCTTAAATTTTTCAATATATGTTAGAGAAACTTTTAACAGAGAAAAGTTTAGCATAGCTCAAGGCAAGGTGGACTTTTTCTTCTGGCTTGAAAACATAGTTTTTAAAATACATGTAATATGGACAAGTGTATAACTGTGTAGGGATAATCTTGTGATTGGGATAGCTCTTCTTAATGGGCTTAGTAGACAAGCCCATTGGCAACATTACACCAGAGTTGCCTGACAAGGGTAATAAAGTAGACACACTTCTCAAAAAGGAGAAATGAGAACATTGGAATTGTCCATACCGTTAGCGATATTAGATAAAAAGTAGAGGCCGGTTCTTTGACCCCCAAAGAAATAATCAGGTGAAATAATCAGCTACTGGGAGGCTACTGGAAACAATAATTTGCAGTCCCTCTGGAGGCAGTAATGAGATAAAAGGGTCCTTTCAGGCTCTGTTGGTCAGAATTATCTTCAGATACTCTTTTCAAGGAGGATTTTTTTTAACCTGTAACACCTGTAACACTGAAATGAATGAAGATCCTCTTTTCTCTATCCCTCAACCTTCTCCAAAAGATTTTCATTTTACAACTGCAGGTCTGTAACCCCCATAACAGATCCTCATGCAAACTCTCCACAGGTTTAAGTTCTCTTGTGCTCAGGATGGTTACTGCTCTTCAATGGGACTAAGTTTCAGAACCTTCTTTAGTTACAGTTTATCATACTCTTGAATGCTGTATATCTCTTAAGCTGGAAAAATAATATCCACCAAGTTTTACAAAGCCTAGGAAGTATTTTATGTCCAAAAAGAACCATGCAGATTACTCACAGCATAACTGAGTGGTCCCTTTCAAGCACTTCCTAGAGTTGATTGCTTAGAGAATTATTCTTCATATTCTGATCTTTGGGTAAATCCAAGTGACTTCACCATCATTGTTTAAATCAAGATAAATAGATTTTCAAAGACAAAGCATTTTTACATAAATGAGAATAAAACTTCTAAATAATTTCTGGTTGTGGTCAGGTATCTTAAGTGGCAATAGTGCCTTAAAACCTTAAATAGTTTGGGTTTTTTTTTTAAGTGATTAAAAATATATTAACCATTCCATGTTATAGCTATCATTGCTATTTTATCTTCCAGATAAAATCAGTTATGTTTTCCCTATAGCTGGTGACTTTTCAACTGCAAGCCTACAGAAAGAGCTTGGGATTCAAACTCTAATCTGGTACTCACCTTGTTTTGCAAATCAGTCTTTGACTCTGCCAAGGTGTGGGCTCACTGGGACAGCTGTAGCCTTCAAAGCAGCAACCTTGGGTGCACGCTGTGTATGGTGTGATGAGGAAGATACTCATTGCACTATTTAGCAATTTGCTCATTTGTACATCACTACTGCAGCTATATCCAGTCTTGTATCCTTCTGTTTTTAGTGATGCTGCATTGGATTATATAGACCTTAATTGTCTAAAAATTTCCTTCTGCCTAATGTTATTACAAGTGGAATCCAAATATAAACATTCCTAACCACTATTCTTTTACCATTGCATTTTTAGGTTTGTTCTAACAAGCGCTTGAGAGAGTTTAGACTTCAGGAATAGTGGAGAAAAATGTGCAAGATACTTCTGCTAGATACAAAACCTATTTTGAAGTGATTGTAAGGAAAAAAACCTGAAATTGGCCAGGCAACTGTTAACTAGCTATCGGTCGTGTGCTGAGCTCTGTGTTCTGTAGCAATTTCCAAGATAGTACAGCTGGATTTTGGATTCTGAAAATTACCACACACTGTAAAACTATGAGAGAACAGGGATTCACAACATCACAAAGGAGAGTCTCAGATCCTGGTGGAATTACACCCTACAAGTTAGTCATGCTATGCTGGAGGTAGCTTTTTATATAGGCTTCTAACCTTAATTTTAGTAAAATATCTGGTTTCAGAATTCCAATTTTATTTTTTTAAAGATGGAAGAGAACGAGTTATTTAATAATAAAAAGTAGTTTCTCTGCATGCTAAGCTTAATTGACTCAGTGCTCATTATTATAACTGGATTATCATTGGCTCAATGATAATTTTTGAAGGGGTAGCTGCATAAATGCTTGATCATATTTTCAAGCCATTAAACACTCTGGGCATCAGCCTCTTAACAGTAATTCTGACATGTTTATCTCAGCTGGGTTTGTAATTCTTCTTTGTTCAGGGTTTGTGATCTGTATGTACAGTAGATTTGGGGGGAAAAAAAGGAAAAAGAAAAGAACAACAAAAATCCAACAAAACATACCGCCTTCCAAAAGAAGAAATAAAGAAAGAAAGGAAGAGAGACTATTCCATCACAAAATAATCCTCAGTGACTAACAAATAAAATATTCTCCTTAAAAAGCAATTATGCTTTTGTCCATTAAGTCTGGACACCTGGAGTAAATATTTGTTTCAGATTTGCAGGCACCTTATTACATTTATATTTAAAGGTTAGCTACAACTGTTCCTCTTGGTTACCCATTGTATAAATAACCTCAGTGTACTTCTAAATTTGATTTTTAAAGAAAGTATCTCACAGCCCACATCCTGAAAACTACCAAAAAATAAGGGCATTCTTTTCATTGCACCTTCAGATTCCACACACTTGGTCCCCCCATAAGCAGCTAAAACATAGTTGGAGTTTGACCATTTTATGCTTGAACCCATCAGGATGAACTCATGCTCCACTTTTTCCACAGACACACAAGAGTCCTTCCTGAAGGGATGGGATGGAGGGATCGCACCCCTGTCTCCGCCTCCGGGACGATAAAAAGCGGTATTTCCCAAGTTAACCGGCAGCGTTTCCTCTGGAGCCAGGCTCCCTCCCTGGCCCGTCCGCCCCCGGGCAGAGCTGAGTGTCATTGCCGGCGGTGCCGCCCGGCCCGAGGCGGGGCCAGCCGAGCCCAGCCCGGCCCGGCCCGGCCCGGCCGGCGATGCCCATGCCGGCGGTGCCCGTGCCGGTACCCAGGAATGCCATCCCGGCGCTCCAGAGCTGCGCCGAGCCGAGCAGCGCCGAGCCGAGCCAGCAGTGGCATAATCTACTAATGGCTTCTTTTCATTTCAGCCCTCCCTGAGAGACTCAGTGGCAGATTGTAGACTCAATTACTCTCATGTCAGGTGATTATCCTAGGTCTTAATGTAATCTTCCATTCACACATACCATATTTCAATTACGGCAGCTATGAAACAAGCTGTGTATTCAAATCACCAATCACCTTATCACTGCTGAACAATGTCAACTGTAAAAAACGCCAGCTGAAGGCAATTACACATGTGTTGAGAACCGATTATGATTACTCTCTGTGGTATTTGTGATGAGCTGGGGAATGTTCTGAAAATTTAATTTAATGACAATATGCTTGCTGTACAATCCATAATACCTCCTGAATCCAGCATGGGGCTATTAAAACTGATAGGAGCATATTATCACCGAACTGAAAAGCTGGGTTGGGATGGTTGCTGGATGTCTCTACAGGGAATGATAGGTAATTTCTCCACATATTTCTAACGGCTGAGGCAGACAGCTTCCAGTTCCAGCTGCACTCTGAAGGTGGTCCCTTCCCCTCCCTCCTCCCTCCCGGAGCTGAGTTAAGGTGTTTTACTGTGGGCGCTGCAGAGGGACGGCGAGGCGAGGGGAGCCGGGCTGCGGGGGGCAGCCGCGGGGACCCCAGGGTACAGCGCCGTTTCCTCTGGGGGACTCTGAACCTCGTTAAATCCTTCCCCTCTTTTTTTTTTTTTTTTTTTTTTTTTTTTACCTTCCTCTGATTTTGACACCGTCTGCTCTGCGGGGACTTCGCTTCCATACCCGTGCAGATTTAACGGGAGGACGAGGAACACCAGCCCGTTTCCCCTCCGGGCTCGCCTGTTGCCAGGCAGCAACCCCGGCCCGGGCAGCGCTTAGCCCCACATAGCCCAAACGTGCTGTATGCACAGGATGAAGGTGAAATTGTAATTGCTGCGCGGCTCCCCGGGCAGCCTGGCACGGCCCTGGCTTCCAACAGGTAGCCAGGCTGGAAGGCACACAGCCGGCGCTCCGGGCCTGCTCTGGGCCGTGCCGGCGCAGCGCTGTAGGCCGGGATGAGCAGGAAGAACCCACGGCCCTGTGCGGCTGTGGATGGGGCCGGTGCGCAGGGCTGCTGCTGTTTATTGATCGGAATGGGTGCGAGCCTAGATTAGGCCCGCAGCTCATTTCAGAAAGCTGGCAATCTCCGCTGCCTGCGCGAAACACAAAGGTCTCCGGGTCTCGGCAGGCTCCGGCCGATAACGCCGCGCTGGGAGCATCTGCGAGCTCCCGTGTATTGTCTGGCTCTCCTTCAAGGGCTGCCTTATGCACTCTGGAGCCTTCAAACAAAACCCGTCGTCTCCAGCACTAAACCGAAAATCCCGTTCAACTCGAAGCATGCAACACCATTTGCTTACATACAAGAAAAATCAGTTTTCATTGAGTGTGTACTAATCTGCGCTAACATTTCATATACAGAGCATTTGTTTCTGTAAGAAGGTTGATTTTTTTTTTAACAGATCAGCCTATTTGGATAATTTGCTCTTTTTGTATAGAGGAATTTTATTGTGGATTTATCACTCTGAAAGCATTTAAGTGGAATTCTGCAGCACTTGTGCTTTTTTAGCCTGGAAATCATATAGGTCTCACATTGTCCGAAACTCATATATTCTAAGAAGGTGGCTTACCTGATTTTAAATCTTTTCTTTTCAGTTGCTCTTTCACACAGTGACAAGTACTGTCTCACTTGTCTTTTGCCGACGTCTGCTGTACTAGGCACTTGGACAAAAATATCTCACCAGATGTGTGAGAAGATACTGTAAACCTCAAACTGTACTGTAGTACCCTATTTCTTTTTGGTACTTACCTATGCATCTGAATATCACAGGCATGTAAAACACAAGGCCAGAAAATAACTAAGTAGGGTTAATAAAAATGATATAGCTTGGAGAAGCCAGAGCAGCAACTAGGAACATTTAAACAGTACACTCAAATTATTTGTATCTGTTTAGAAAAACAGCTTCTGCTGTTAAAGATGTTTTAATTGTAGAATTTACCTTTTGAAAAGCCAATTCTAAAAAGGAAAAAATAGATATGTAGGACTGATGCAGAAACTAATAAATCACAGGAGAAAATGATGCTAATAAAATTAGCAAAGGTTTAGGAAACTTAAGTCACACCAGCTTTTGGGTACGTGAAAGGAAACTACAAGGTACTACAGGATTTCCTTGGTTTCCAGTGTGTATATGATACTCCTGTACACATAATGTGGTGATTAGTATTATAGTAACAGCAGTACTAAAAATGTCAATATTAACAGCATTGATAGTAAAATCCGAAAATGGCAAAACCAAAGCAGAACCAAGTGGAGCAAATTAATGAGCCTTTAGTCTAAGACTCAAACCAGCTGTTTCTCCAAAGGATTGAAATGGTGCATCTTCATTCTCTATTAGCCTACAGCTGAGGGATCACTGACGTGTGAGCAGTCTGACTCTGAATTCCAGCTAGAAGCAGAGACTTCAGGGACCTCTGCTCTTTGCTGCAGGAATGCAGAATTCACAGCATCGCATGCATCTGGCACTTGCAAGGAAAGCTTTCTTATTACATGAAGTAGAAAGGCAGTGTGCAGGTTGATTTGTGGCACTGCTCTTCATATCTCAATGCAAAGAGAAAACCAAGAAATAAAGAAAAACCCCTCAAGTCTCCTGTTAATCATGGAAGTTGACATTGTTATTGGCATGTTTCTCACATGAAGGGAACAACATTCTAAAAATTAAGGGAAATACAGCATAATGGCATAGCTCGAAACTTTCTCCCACTTACTGATTCACCATCTGATTTCCATTGCATACAGAAAACTTCATCCCAGCATCTCTAATATAGCGAGATTAAATTTTTTTTTTTAATCAGATTGGGGATTTTTTTCTTTGTGTTTTTTTTTCTTAATATTTTTGCACTTTTTTTTTCACAAGGAAAGGTATTAAAAGTCCATAAGAAAACATCTCCATTCACCTTACACTTACGGTATGTATATATATTAGCTGTAAACACAAGTGGGCACAGATGGTAGAATCACACTTAGAAAGAGCTAAAAAATTGCCATTTGGCCCAAAATCCGTCATTCATGACAACATAGATTTCCCCTCAAGTTGAAGGAAGCATCAGCTGAGCAAAGTTGCCATGACAGACATCCTTCAGGTAGCATCACTTTTTAATTCACTAGGTAAGCTTGTGTTATTTAGAAGGGAAAAAAAAAATCTATAACCACATTTTTAAAAATGTTGAGGGTTTGCAAGTAAAATGTTATTAGGTAAATACCCAACACAGTGAAGGGACTTATTATTTTTTTAGCAAAATGAAGCTACTGTACTTGTTTTAGAGATCAGTTTTATCACATGAACTCAGGTATGCTGTACTTCAAACAAAGAAAGAGGAAAATCCTTCATAACCTCCTCCATGACCCTAAACAGCCAGAAAATCAAAAGTGTAGCCCATTTTGTTAGCTGACTTACATTTCTTCTTTGTCTCTTTGATCCTTCCTAATGTATAATTCTCTGCCAAAAAAGTAAGCTATCTGATTACAAATTGTGCAACTTTTATTGCCCAAGGCAGTTGTTAATTTTTGCCATAGGTCAGACACGATAGAGCTTTAAAAAGAACCAAGAGCTTCTTAATTGTGTGGTGTACCACTAGCTGTTGCCACATCTCAGAGGAGTTATTGCACCTTGCAGATAATGCCCTTTTCCCCTGCAAGCCATGAAATAGGTTCTCCCTACATCGATGTATTAATTAGATTTCCAGACTGTTTCAAAAATTATAGCTGAAGCTGCAGTTCAAATATTTCAGAAGTTCTTAAAAAGATTGTCTGTTGTGGTTTGTTTTGTCTTGGTTTGTTTTTTAATTGAAAAAGAGGAGGCTCTAACCTTGAACGCTGTCTTTCTGTCTTTTTTTTTTTTCCAAGGATAAGGTGGGGGAAGAAGCCCGACCTGTAAACTTTGTTGCATTAAAGGAATATACAAGTTCATAAGTTTTGATAGAATTCCATGTTAACTTTGTCAATTCTGATGTTGTAAAAAGTGAATGAATTGGCACGACCTGTAGAAATCTCAGGAAACGTTTGAAATTTCTTCAGCTGGCTGTATATCAAGCATACAGTGAAAAAAGGAAATAGAAGGAAAGTAGAAAAGAAGGGCAAAAGGCGAAATGGTTTGTGTCCATTTAAGAAAAAATCAATAATAGCATAAAATTGATTTAGTGCTTGTCATAAAACATAAGTAAGTGCTGGAAAATAGAGAAAATTGAGTCTCAATTTAATCTGCACAAAAGCCACACTGTACTGATGAAGTGATCTGAGGAGAGAGCTACATAAAACCTAAAGACAGATACTTAATTGTCATATTAAAGACTCTCTTTTCTGCCTGCTGGAGTCAAGGGGTAGGACCCATTAATCATGTGGATAAGGGGTATTGAAATCAAATCTCAATTAAAATCTGTTCAATAATGTCTCTAATATGTTTTTCAAGCATTAATTTTTTCCCATCGATTCTACACCCCATAAATCAGATATGTTGCAGTGCATGTAATAGTTTATGGAGGAGAGGATTATGGTTTTATGAAGTTAATGCAGCAGAACCATTTAATTTACGCAGGCTAAAGTTTTATGTCTGTTGATAATTTCTATTGTTTTCTGTGGGTGAAATTTCGTTGGGATAAAAAACTAAACCATTTTTTTCTATTTTCATGTATATATGTATGTTTGTGTGTGTCTGTGTCTGTACAAACATACACAAAATATTATGTATACCTACAACCTTATTTTCATGGCCCTATTTGCAAAGATTGTTGTTGAAGAAGATACTTCTTTTTTTTTTATTATAGATTGTAGTTTTGGAGAGTGAAGATAGTAATCTCTCAGGAAAAAAAGACAACCATTTTTTGTACTGTTGCACTGTTGAAACAATGTCTGGTGAAACACAGACAATAGCAGGGATATTGGTACCTCAGCTTCTGGCTTTTAAGTGAATCCAATATGATGTGATCATGAGAAGTTTTGTATGTGATATAAAATTAGTTTGTGGCCTGCTTAAGAAGGAGAAGATTTTTCCACATTTGAAAAAACATTAAACTTTGAAAAAATCTAATTTCAGCAACTATGTTCTTCACCTGCATTTCCTGACAGGTACAATTGGCTATATCCTTCTTCATTCCCTGCCATAAGTTCTTGGGTGGGTGTGGGTGTGTACTGTTTCAAAGCTGACAAATTCTACCTAAGGGTCAGCTGCACTTTGCTGGTTGAGTGAATATTGTTTCCTGACTGAAACTACTCTTACCGGAACAAAAATCAAAACTCACTTGCAGTATTTAGGCCACCATTTGTAAATACTTTTTGAGACTGCTGGACATGAAAGCAGTCCAATATATTTTCACGCTAAAGAAATATGAGATGCAAATGCCATGTAATCAGTAGCAAAATATGCTGTGAATTTAATTGAATTTTGGCTCAAGAATATCAGTTCAGAACAGTCAAACTGTTTGATGAAGATCTGGTGCAAGGTGTACTTCACAATAAGACAAAAGTGGCATTAGGTTATATGTGCCTCCAACATTTTGAGCTGGGACTTTGGATCACCTACTAAGTCACCAAAAAAACAACTATTAGCTATAATCATATGGCCCAAAGTAGCCATAGAAGTGCATTCTAGTAACATTCATGTCTCCTGATGTCTCTTCCCAACCTGAACTTCTCCTGCGTCAGGAACTGTAATGAGATGCAAAGCCATATAACACCTGTCTGTCTGCTGACTTATATCCATTCAGGATCTTTTTGCATATGTAATAGTTACTAACTCAAGGGATGATTCATAGTTAATGTCACAGGAACCATAGCACAGGCAGTGGTGAGAGCTACAGGCAACATATATTTTAAAAATTAAAACAGAATTTATTTTTAAAAAAATTGTCAGTAATATGGTTACTCAAGCAAAGGGAACACACTAATGCTGAAAGACAAAGTAAAAAATAATGAGACAGAAAATTAAATTGTGAATGTGCTACTCCACTCTCTCCTAATAATATGTTTCTCTTGTAAAATTATATAAAAAAGGCTCTCCTAAATTGCACAGTAATTAGACACAATTTTACTGCAGAAGGCTGTACATAAGAAGACTTAAATATTGCTACTGTAAATTTTTATTAGTGTTATTTTTGCCAAATCATATTAAGGAGATTGGATACTAATTTGTGCCAGAGCTGAAAGTTTTGCCAGCATAGCTGCATCAGAAATGAGTATGAGCAAGATAAATTATTCAGCACACAGTTCTACTATGGAAAATTCCTTTGGTTAATACAAGTTATGTCACCCCTTTCAGTTTTCATAACATAATTGCTACAGGTTAGATATACAGACAAACACTTGTTGCAGTATATACAGCTATAATTAAAAAAATACATTTTACAGACAATGTACTTTGGGGTTTCCTGCTTATTACTTGTTGGGTTTCAAATGTACTTTGGGTATGTAGGATGTATAAGGATGCATTATAACATGGTACAAAATTAGCCTATGGAAGTCTTTGCTACAAAATTACGATGAATTGAAAAAGCTAAGAAGACTGTAGATTTATCTCAATCATAAAACACTTCCACAGTTGCATCAGGTAGGATAAAACACTTTTAAAGGGGATATAAACCCTCGTGCTTCAGGTCACAAACAACAGAGAAGATTTAGAAATACACCTCCAACCTATGGGTGGATTATTCTGCTAAGGTGTGCCATACCTTTTCCTGAAAGGTCTGATTGTGGTCAGGATACTATCTCTTTGGTGCATCACAGTCCTATGGCATATCTGTATGGATGCTTGAAACTTCTAGTTGCCCTCACAGTTCAGGCAGTTTCCCAGGTTTTTGCCTGCCAAAATATTCTGAGTAATCCTTCTAGAGGTTAATCCTCTAGAAGATGACTCTTCCGGGCTAACACCCTGAATTATCAGCTTTCATTTGCTCTCTGCAGCTAACTGGGAAAGCTATTTCTTGTGACTTCAGCTGGGCTTAAGAGTGGGATGAAAATGGTACTGCTGGTCTGCAGGCCACAGATCTCCTGGGTGTAAAAAGTCTCTGCCAGCTGCCTTGATGCTGTTTTTAACACTAGCCACGTGTAGAAGTGAGAAATAAGAAAATATTCCCCCCTAATTTAAAGTACGGGAGACAACTCACCCATTAATGTTCAAAGATTAACTACGCAAAGCTACGTTATATATTAATATATATTGGTATTTTATATTAATTCAATTTAAATAGATTCTGTTTCCTCCAGCTAAAAAGCTGTCAGGAATCCTACACAGCTGGGAAGATTAGCATAGGCTGGATCACAGCTCAGGGTCCAGGATGTTCTCAATTACTCTCTGAATATCCATTCAGATCCATAACTTTGCCCTGGTAATTTCCAGCAATTCTAAAACTCAATCCTTAATTAAGATGTCAAACTTTAGCACTTTTCTCAAAGGATTAGTGACTGTCCCTTGCTAATTTTAGAAATATTGATGTCCCTGGGGCATAGCTATGTGAAGCTGTCTCTTGCTAGACAGTAAAAAAAATTTGTCATGAATAGTTCACTACGTTGTTTATCCCTTCTTTCAAATGGCAGGATTGGTTCAAACCTCAGTATCTAGCTTTTCATACATAAAAAATACAGTCCTTGCAATCAGATGAATTGATTCCATACTAATATGCTAAGGAACACAATGGATGTAGACCATTTCTGATTGTTCTTTGAAAATATAATCACAGTCTGGGGAAGTGGACTCGAGGTAAATGATTACTAATCTGTTTTTGACAGACACCATGACAATAGGATAGCTTTTTCTATTATCACATTACACAGTTCCAGCGACCACATTACATATTATTAAATAGAAACAATAGTTTCTGTGTTGATTCACAGTATACCAAAAAGGATAATTCCTGTGGTTTGTGTTTCACTATTTCTGGTCATACCTCGGTCCTTTTACCTTTCTTGCATTTGACATTTGAAAGAGGAAACAGAAGATTTGCTGAAAGTCCAGAAACATCTTGTGAGGAGTGAGGAAGAGTATTGTTTAAGGTGTTCAAGCCAGTAGGATCAAGTATGTGGCTGGGAGAAGGTGGCTGAGGCAGGAATGGCAGTGGACAATGATGAGGAGAGAACTACACCAAGCATAAACTCATCAAGGTAGGAATTGAGGGGAAAATAAGTAACTAAAGCTTAGGTCATATCAATCTTACTTCTCAGGACTTCTCAGCTGTGGGTGTTCATGTGGTTATTCCATGATCTCATCTCTATGCCTGGGCAGATCATGGAACAGATTCTGCTAGAAGCTAAAGTAATCACATGTAGGACAGGAAGGTGATTTGGGACAACCAGCACAGCTTCAGCAGGGGCAAATCCTGGCTAACCAACCTGGTGGCTTTCTGGGACAAAGTCACTACATCAGTGGACAAGGGAAGAGGTCCTTTATCTAGACTTCTGTACAGCCTTTGACGTGGTCCCCCACAATATCCTGCCCTCTAAATTAGAAATATATGGATTTGATTGCTGGACTGTTCAGTGGATGAGGAGTTGGTTGGACTCCTTATCATATCCAGAGGGTAGTGGTCAACAGCTCAGAGCCATGATGGAGATCAGGGACAGTGGGTGTCCCTCAGGGGTCTGCATTGTGAGCAGTGTTATTTAGTATGTCCATTAATGACATAGACAAAGGAATCAAGTGCACCCTCAACAAGTTTACAGATGATACCAAGCTGAGTGATGCTATTGACATACCTGAAGGATGGGATGCCATCCTGAGGGACCTGGATAAGCTCAAGAATTGGATCCATGGGAATCTCTTGAGGCTCAACTAAGCCAAGTGCTGGTGCTACTACTGGGTTGGGGCAATGCTGGTACCAACAAAGGCTGGGGGATGATCAGGTCCAGAACAGCCCTGCCGAGAAGGATGTCGGGGTGCTGGTGAGTGAGAGCTGGGCATGACCTGGTAATGTGCACTTGCAGCCCAGAAGGCCAATGTCATCCTGGGCTGCATCAAAAGCAGAGTGGCCAACAGGGAGAGGGAGGGGATTCTGTCCCTGTCTTCTGGTGAGACCCCACCTGCAGTGCTGCATCCAGCTCTGGGGTCCCCAGCACAGAAAGGACACGGAGTGAGTCCGGAGGAGGCCACCAAGATGATGAGAGAGATGGAGCACCTCTCCTTCAAGGAAGAACTAAGAAAATTGAGGTTGTTCAGTCTGGAAAAGAGAAGTCTTTGGGTGACCTAATTGCAGTCTTACAGTAACTGAAGGGAGCATAAAAGACTGATGGAGAGGGACATTTACAAGAACATGTAGTGTTCTTGACAGGACAAGGGAGAATGACTTCAAACTAAAAGAGAGTAGATTTAGATTAGATATTAGGAAGAAATTCTTCACAGTGAGAATGATGAGGCCTGAAAACAGGTTTCCCAGAAAAAGTGTGGATACTCCATCCCTGGAACTGTTCAAGGCCAAGTTGGATAGGATCTGTTCTAGTGGAAGATGCCCCTGCCTATGGTAGAGGGGTTGGAATGAGATGATCTTTAAGATCCTTTCCAACCCAAAACATTCTGTGATTGCTTCTATGGTACTATTCCCTGCATATGTGGTAGGAGTGGCTGAACTCAGTCCAAGCTGTCCTGATAATTAGAGAGGAAAACAGAGTGATCGCAAAGGCTTTTCAGCAGCCACAAGCTCAAATTTTATTTCTACTCTCTCTCAGCCCACCTCCTTCCCCCTTCTATAAATGGGACTTTGTGCCCAGCTGTCTACCCAAAAATTCTCTGATGTCAAATATCAGGATGTACACCTTGCTCCACTTTAAATCTCCAGCCCCTTTTAGATGAAAAGGATTGATTAGAGATCTGCTGGTCACAGTAACTGAATTGGAAAGGCAGGCTAGGTGATTTTCAACAACAGGTCTTGTTTTACTAATGTCTGAGAAGACTCAAAGACTTACCAAAGGTTATCTAACAGTGACTTCGGCAATACCAAGAATAGCATCTCAGTGCCCAAAATGGACATGTCAGTCACTGGCCATATCACTTTTTTTCATGGAAAAAAGCAGCTTAACTACCAAGTCGTAGTTCTGATCTTAGTATGTCCTAGCTTTTAGCTGCCCTTGTAATTTGTGCTGCCTCTTTTCCTGATTCCCAACCAGGAAAATATTTAAACTGAGTAGTACAAAAAAAGGGGGAATAAGGAGAAAAGTTCTTTAAAAGTGTTGCTATCTGTTGCTTTACTTGAAATGTAAGATATTTGCTTTTTGGAAACATAATTATAAAATACTGATGAAAGAAGGAGTTTTTTGATGACGACAAAAAAGAGGGTACTACACAGAATCACAGAATCACAGAATTTTCAAGACTGGAAGAGACCTATAAGATCATCTAGTCCAGCCGATGTTCTAACTGTTCAGCTAGATCATGGCAGCAAGTGCCACATCCAGTCTTTTTTTAAATTCTTCAAGGGATGATGCCTCTACCACCTCACTGGGTAAATGATTCCAGTTTCTGACCACTCTTTCTGTGAAGTATTTCCTTCTTACTTCTAACTTACATCTAGCTTGACGCAACTTGAGACTGTGTCCTCTTGTTCTATCCGTTGTCGCCCGGAGAAAGAGGCCGACCCCCAGCTCACTACAGCCACCCTTCAGGAAGTTGTAGAGAGTGATGAGGTCATCCCTTAGTCTCCTTTTCTCCAGGCTGAACAACCCCAGCTCCCTCAGTCGCTCTTCATATGGCTTGTGTTCCAAGCCCCTTATTAGTTTCGTTGCTCTCCTCTGGACACGCTCAAGTAACTCAACGTCCCTCTTAAAGTGAGGGGCCCAGAACTGGATACAGTACTCCAAGTGAGGCCTCACCAGTGCCGAGTACAGGGGAAGAATGACCTCTCTGTTCCTGCTGGCCATACCATTTCTGATACTGGCCAGGATGGCATTGGCCCTCTTGGCTACCTGGGCACATTGCTGGCTCATATTCAATCGACTGTCAACCAGCACCCCCAGGTCCCTTTCCAGAGATGTCAATTTCTTTTTATTCGTGGTTTTATTATTCAAAATAAAGATTATCATCTTTGTTTGAATTAGAATAATCCTAGAATGAGTAAGTAGAATAATACTTTCTATCCCTAAAGGACTTTCAGTTTTCCAGTAGAGTTGTCACGCTTTCTCTGTCTGAACAAGAATCTTTCATTTCCCTCAATGATCTGTGGAGTTCGAATACTTAAACATGTCAGAATTAAACACGTTTTCTATCAGTGCAAGACATTCCCCATGCACCTATCCAGGCAATACTGCTTGACACTGACTGTCAAATGGAGCATCATTTTTAAGTACAGACACCCTAGACCATCCACTGAACCCAGGCAGAAGTGTTTACTAGTTTGGGTTTTTGAAACCAGCACTTCCACATGCTGTGAAAAAAAAAAAAAAAAGAGAAAGAAAATTGAGCATTGTTCCCCTTTTTGCTTCCCTTCAACAAAATCTCACTAGCATTTGCTGCAATAAAACCAATCACAATGGAATCATTTTATATGTGGGTGACTCTCAAATATAGGTCCCCAAGCCAGTGTTCCAAATTAACAGCAGTTAAGCACCCATTGATAGACTTAAAATAAGTCATTACCCAGTGGACTCCTCTGTAGTCACCACTCAGAAGGTGCAGAGAGTTCCATGGGAGTTGTGGCAGAGTTTATGCATCTGGTTGTGTTTAGGTTATGAAAAAATACCATTTTGTGCATAATGATCTCTTTTACAACAGGTTCTCAGTACCAGCAGATTCCAATATCAAGCACAGGCCTTCCTTTAACCTGACTCTTAAAAACTTTTGATGAATATGTTGTGTAAGAATTTTCACGGTAAGTCAGAGAAGCCTTAATTAAATGCAAACTGATTCCTTCAAATCTTTCCTTTGACAATGCGGGCATGAATGGAACACATTTGAGAGCTCACACAGCTCTAGTTTTCATGCAAAAGACTCAAGTCCCATGAGTGAGCCAATTACAAATTATAGTGTAGGTGAACTCATTTTTTTCCATTCACTGGAGCTGATTCTGTGTCATTAATGCCGATATCTTAAAAGGAAGAAACAGCATTTCATATCTCATTAACATTACAGAAGAGAAATGAAATTATGATAGAGGAGAGCTACATGCATGGATCTAGTTCAGTTTGCCTACATTTTAATAAGTTTTTACAGAAAGCCAGAGCCATATCCACCACCAAAAGGCTCTCTAATCCTCTGTGGTGTCTCGCTCTGACCTCATTGGCACAGGCTTGTTATTGGCTGGGGTTCCACCACTGTTGGGTTTAAATCAGCTAGTGTGAAATTTTAGTTGAGTGTTAACTGTGCCAAAATCCATCTTTAGAGCTCTCAACCTTTCACTTCCCAAATGCTGAAGAGTGGCACTGTAACAGTAGAATGTGACTTGTGTTATGAATCTATGAATGTGGAGGCTTAGATATATATATAAAAGGGCCATAATTTACAGGAAACCTATTGTAAAGGAAACATTAGTCTCTCATATCTATTTACAGCTGCATGTGCAGTGAAAGAGTCACATAATATTGGATGGGTGATGCTCAGAGACAGAAAAATAATATTTTTTTCTTAAGAAAACCTACATATTGTCAAGCTTGGAAGCTGGCCATATGTGTCCTTGATTCATTTAGTGTAGAAAGCTATTTATTGGTATTGAAATCCCACTGTCACAAACACATTTATCTCCTGTACTCTTCTTTTGGCCTGGACTAACACAGGCACACATATAGATAAACTTAGCTCTATGCCCCATGTGCCAAAGGCAGTAAAGCAAATAGCTCTCAACACTGACAATGTACTGATACTCAGAGTTGTTCCTTGCCACATATATTTCCTGTTGTTTTGTTGATTTTTTTTAAAATGATGTCTGGCTATTAATGCAGAGACTTGTGTAAGAGGAGTGACCCTTAGGCTGTTCTAGACTATATTCAAATCCAAAATCTATTGAATTCCAGCAGCCTGCAACCATGGTTCAGAAGAGCTGGAAATACCTTTTTCTCCACCAGACATGAGCATGTTGTGACACAAGAGATGAAGGACCAGAAAAACAACCAATTATCAAGGACAGGAATAAAAATCTACACAGCTTTAAATTATAGATGACTGACATCAGCATTGCACTGCAGCATTCTTTGTCTCTTAAAAAAAAGCTCTAAGAAGATATTTTATAACTTTTCCTCATTAAAAACCCATTCATCATCTAGTCTCTTGGTAAAAAATAGATGTTTTGTGAAAGATTCCATTGAGGCTTCGTATCATAAATGCATCTTGCTTATAACAGTTTTTAGGGTGTACTTGCTTAAGACTGAGTCACTTAACAATAGCTGATTTAATTAATTAATTAAAATTATGCTATTTAATTGTCTTTTTCCTCTTCCTTTTTTTCCCCAAACTATTTCCTTTTCTTTTAGAAAATGTTAAAAACTGCAAGCCCAAAAAAAGCTAAATGCTACTATATAGTGGATTTGTCTCAATCAGTAATAATCATTCTGAAAATACAGCACTCTGTTGTGATAACTGTTTCTTACTGTGAGGGAATTTCTCTCAAAGCAGTCACACAAACTGTTCATTTGGCAAAATTTGGAGTGAAACACTATCTAGAATGATAAGAGCAGGAAGAAAATGTGTGACTTGGAAGAGAGAGGGACAGAGCATCTTAAAAAGAAAACAACCCCCCCTACTATTAGTAGTGAAAATGAGTATTTATAATTCAGTGAGAAAACAAAGCAAAACACCCACAGATTTCCTCTTACTTTGTGCCACAAGGAATATTTGATCTGGCACACAGTTCACCCAAGATTTAGCAGATTCAGAAAGATTTAATTTTTGTTAAGTAAAGCATAATATTCACCATTTTTGCTGGGGAGAAAAGCAAGGTAAAAAAAAAAAAAAATCATGTCACAGTGGATTACAGAATGGTTTCCAGAATTGCCATTTTTAGAGTTAGAAAAAATTGTTCTCTAATACTGTGATTTTTAGTCTTTTGGGCTGACCCAAAAAGATGCTGAATCACCAGAGTACTGCCAACTCTCTGTTATTCAGGATATTTTAGGGATGGAAATGAGAACTGAGGAATCCCAAATTATGGAATATTATTTGATAGAAGGTATATGTGGCTGTGCAGAAACTGCATGAACTGGGTCAGCTCAAGTATATTTCTGCTTATTAGCTCCATTTAATAGTTGTCTTTGAAAAGCCAGTGGAGCATCTTGATATGGAAGGCATTCAGCATGGCTAATATTTTGATAATTTACAAAACATATACATATAGCTTTACATTCTTATTATTTATAAACACATGTAGCTTTTGAAAGTACATACTTGCACAGAAATTTTGCCAGTATTATGTAAAACAGCAATTTACAAGTTATTTAAGATGAAGGTAATTTGTAAATGGGTAGTATTGTACTGTTACACTACATCAATGTTTTTCTAGTTTTGACATTTTTCTCCTGGACCTCTGCAAAGTAGTATTTCAGGTGAGAGCGTCCACTGATTTTCTGTGGAGTATTAGATGTTCCCTGATATTTTTGAGCCCTTGGGAAAAGTTCTTCCAATGTCTAAAGCTGAAAATACTGGAATATCATGTAACCATCATAGAACTGGTTATATCAATCATATAACCATTGCTAACTGCCAAGTACAGCAGGTCTTTAGGTTCTTTAGTTTCTTATATCCCCACTGATGTTTGAAACAAAGGCAGTGGTCCCATTTCTTCCCTACTTGTGTGGACGTCAAAGTTCAGTTAAACCCAGCAGAAACTGAGCTAAAAAATTCTATATAAATTCTCACTGAGGTGTTTTTTCCTAGTAAGACATGCTTGCTTTTCATTTTTTTTTTTTCCTTACAGGAATCCTTTATCTAGATAAATATATCCTACAAATCTTGAAATAAAACAAACATTCTCCTAAAAGCAGACTGTAAAACAGTTGCTTTTCAGAACTTCATCCTCTTATAAAGCTTCTTTTTTGCAGGACTCAGCTCTGCTAAGCTCCCTGCTACAATATCTCAGCTTGTTCTATTTGACGGCTGTTCCCCTGTCATCACTCATTTTCAGTGGGCAAGGGGGAGCAATTGCTGGGCATCAAATCATCATCAAGTAAACCAGCCTTGACACTAGTTAAAAAGGGAGATGGATGGTCAGTTGGCTTCTACAGAAAATATTCTCTTAAGTATCCTACCAAGGTCCCTTGATACCAGCCTAGTGCTTTTCTTTCTTTTCTTTCTTTTTTTTTTTTTCTTTTTTTCTTTTCTTTTTTTTTTTTTTTTTTTTTCCTTTTTATGGGAGCAGAGCAATCACCCATATTTCTTCTGGGTCATAATTTGATGGCAGGTTTCCTCATGGGAGGAGCACAGGGGTTAGGTGAGTAAGCCCCACGTTCAACAATTAAACAGCAGAAATACAAGCTGTGAAGGAAATCACTTCATTGGACTTGCTTTCAGTGCCTGTAATGGGCAATGAAAACCTCCCCACATTCTGTAGCTACAGGAATGCCATACTTCAGTGTACCATCCATTGTTCATTTGTTTGTTCCTCCCCATCCCGTAACTGTCTTTAGACATATCTTTCAATTGATAATAAAAGGTTCACAAATAGCCTGAAAATTAAAAGACATCTTGTAATATTAACATATTGTAATATGAAGGTGATGGTATTGGTCTTGTAGAACGTTGCTTAAAATTATAAGGAAAATAACTCCAAAATTTGTTCATTTGTAGAATGAATAAATAAATAAATGTAAATATCAGAAAGTGCTGCTGAAGTTATGGAAGAGAGAAATAACAAGAAGTATATATATATATATATATATACATATAAAGATAGATAGATAGATAGATAGATAGATAGATAGATAGATAGAGATATAGATATAGGTATAGATATATAAATAAATATATATAAATATATATATATATATATATATATATATATGACTTTTGGGTAGTAAGTTTGTATTACATATTGTACCACACTAGGAACATCAACAGAGAAAACAGCACAGATGTCTTCCCAAAGTATGAATCTTAGATGTTAGAATTACAATATGCAGATGAACACTTTGGAGTAAAGGACTGTAAGTTTTGCTGTTCTCATTATCATTGTGTCAGTAACTCTCTTTCTCTCACCATGCCCCCTCACCTCTTCTCCCACAAAACAAACAAACAAACAAACAAACAAACAAACAAACAAACAAACAAACAAAAAAAACCAGAAAGAATAAAGGAAAGTAAAAAAAATCCCCAAAACAACAGCAACAAAAATAACTCAAATCTTTCACAGAATTCAGAACTGGGAAAAAAAAGAAAAGAATAAAAGCACTGAGCATGCAGTGATTGTCTCTGAGCAGGATTTTTGGTACTATCAATATTATTACTACAATACAGAAAAAGCAATTTTGATAATAATTTTGCAAGAGTGGTACAGAAGTTCCCAAAAGCATAACCCTTCTCAGATTTATCTGTCTACTGAGCTCTCATTAAAGTCAATGAGAATTTGGAGACTCTCTAATGGAGGAAAAGCCAGTACAAAGCATAAATGTTCAGACAGTGCCTCAAGGTCCTTACTCCAGCAAAATTCTTATGTAAATCAGTGGAAATTTTGTCTCAGGGGGGAAAATCAGAAATGAGCCTCATTTTGTTTGTGGAGACTGAAATATTTAAAATGCTAAACTGGCAGTAATTGTTAGAATCCCCTTTCCATAATTGTTTAAAATTGTGTAGGGGGTCAATCCTGCAAAATCCTGATGTCCCTGGAAGTTTTTGTAAGCTAAAGCAAGCACTTAATGCTCAGCAAAAGGGAAGGGATCTCGGTACTTCTGCCTCTGAAACACAGCGTGGTCCCAGCTGAGGCAGGATGGGGGAAGCTGAGACCAGGCAGTGACAGCTTGATTGAGGAAGAGGAACAATGTAGTAGAGTGCCTTCTGATTTTAACTGACATGATGCTCTTTATTACTGTTAGGGAGAAGAGGTACTGTTTAAAATTGCTTTTAACACTATTTATTTCTAACATATTTTACTGGAACATGACCTATGTTTAAACAAGTTTAAACAATGTATGGTGTCTTGGGGGAGTCCTGGGGTTAGATATTTACGGGGAAAAAATAACCAAACAAAAAACCCCCAACAACAACAACAAAATCCCCACCAAACAGAAGAAAATTAAAAATAAGCAGAATTTAGGTTTGCAAACCATTCTATTTTTTATAAGTATTATTTTAATTGCTATTAAGGAATTATTATACCATATATAAATAGCTTAAAATCAATTTAATCATAAGTAAGCCATTATGTTATTGACTAGAACTGTTTCCCTGTTCACTAATTTATGGGATGCGATTTTATAACAATGCCAACTTTATCTGGCAGTCTGTGTATTTGCTATAATGTGAAGGTTCTACATAGCAATACTAAAGATAATACTCTTTAACAAAAAAATGCTTTACTATTGATGCAAGAGGAGTCAGAATATACAGGTAGAAATAGACTGAGTTTATTATTTTCTTGATTCAGGTCCATGGTCCTTGTGCAACTATTTATATTACACTTTCTGAGGTTTTACTTTTGCATTCATTACAGAGTGAAGAAAAAATTTTTTCTTAATGGCCCTTTTTCCATGGGGGAAGAAAATAAAAAAACTAAGTGCAGTTATTCTGAGGTTTTGTGAAGTCTGTAAACTGATTCAGGGACCATACATGCTCTCTGTTATTAAAAAGATACAATATTTTAGAGTAGAATACCTCCTGGTAAAATTAAAAATAGTATCAATATTTTCTATTTTTTTAAAGTTTTAAGATTTATAATGAACCTCTGTGTTGAACCTCTCTGAAAAAATGTTTTTTGTGAATTCTAACAAATCTTCAGAGGTGTGAGCCATCAAATCGCACTACGAAGCAATGAGAACAGCTGAGGTTTCTGCACAGCTATGTTAAATCATATCTGAAGATTACCTGGTAGGGCATTTAAGTCTTCTGTCTCAAGGCCTATCTGAGCTTAAAAAGTCAGTGTATTTGCTCCTGTTTGGGTGTGATTCCGTTTCACAAATTTTCAGGCAGCCTGTCAGGTTTGGAGGAGGCTGTCCACTACTGCACTTCTATTCCTCAAACACAGGCACACTCTCAGCAGTGCCACTTTGCACAGTCATTCTATAAACCTGACCTTTGAAATTGCCTGATTTTTTTAAAAAGCCTTGAAAAATATATACGTCAACACATCCTTCATCACTCTGTGATCGCTCTGTGATCACAAGCTCTTCTTTCTGGTTCTGCTTTCTGGAAGAACTCTGTGTGCCCACAGCAGCAAACCTGGGGTGTTTTTTTATGGGAGCAGCCACATTTCTGTGTTAATACAGACCAACACTGACTGGTGAATTTTAGAGGAAGAGACATATTCATTACAGTAGTGCACTATTGAAATTCATGTGGCCTCCAGACATTTCAGTCAGACTCAATAGTACTTCATAAGTGATACCTCTGAGAAAAGCAATAAAGTTTAAGAGATTTTTATAGAATATTTCTTTCTGTTATAACCAGCATAAAAGACAAATGCAAATTTGTTGATCATTAAAAGTTGTTGAAATTAATCAATGCTACTTAATCTAAATATTTAAAAATATTGATGCAAGAGAGCTTTATTTTACAGCCATTTATCTTGAAGATACTCAGACTTCAAAATATGCAATCAAACAATATCTGCTTTATTGAATTAATGAGGATAATAATGTAGTACTTCTAACTGTTATTTTTCATTCAATTTTGTTCAGTAAGAATCCTTATATATCCTCTTTTCTGTGCCAGTGTTATTCATTTTACTTGTATAAAGAGAGATTAAAAAAAGAAACTGAAAGCAAGCAAGAGGAGGTATTTTCATAGAGCAGTGTTAAATTAGTGACAAGACGACAAATGTTCCACACAGGTGGAACATGGAGATTCTCAGTAGTTTTATACAAAAATGTCTGAAATGGGAAACAAGGGACATGAGGCACTAAATGATAAAAAACTGACATCTTCCTTAAACACTGAGTTTTATGTTCTTCTGGGATTTACGTTCTCTGGTTTGGCTTTTATCCCTCTTGCTGACAAATAGCTTTTACAAGATTTTGTCATATTGTTATCTAAAAATCTGTCTTAGTATTCTCTTTAGGCCTGATTCTCTTCTTACCAGCCTCAGTTTAAATCAGAGGTCAAGAAAATCAGTACGGTTGAAATGACCTGGAGATGAGAGTAATATCTTTTCTGTGAAGTTTAATATTTCCACGTGCATGTTCCAAATTGAGTATTTGCAGACTTGTATATAAAATTTCTAACTACTAATCTAACTTATTTTACCTTGGATGGTTTTTTACCCATTAAAACCCCTCAAACATCTCAGTAGCTCCAGATTTACACTGAAGTTTAATATAAAGAACTGCATGCTCTCAGTGTTTTTGTATGCTCTATTTTTGTAGTGCTACCAAGTTAATATAAATTTCCTCAGGCAGTAATTAACTTCCAAGACTTTTGTAGCATAGGGCACCTATTATTGAATTGTTAATACAACTTGTCAAATCCTTGTCTATAGGCACGGAAGACAGCGAGGCTATATTTACAGTATGAGACAAAGGAACACATCATCTGTGGGTCTGTGCTCTTTCCATATTCTGACACTCTATGCCAACAAAACTCAGCTATGATTTTAGTTTCCATGAGAAAGAACATGTGGAACATGTAATCCAAAGATATTTGATATTATAATGCAAAATTCTTCAGATTTCTACTATGATGTTCAAGTGAATTAGAGTGAGGTGAGGGTATCTCTATTCCAAAGACACAGTGGGATTGTAGTATTAAGTGGCAAGGAGACCAAGATTACAAAATTTATACTTTCCACTAATAGTAAATTACTGTGGCTGGTGGAGTTAAGAAGAAGATTCATTTCCACATGTAAAGATCTGGTCACAAAGGCCAGCTGGGCATGAAATGAAGTAGCCATGCACAAGAATTCATAAGCAGATTACTGACTTGGAGTTTCGTGGATATGCAGAGAAGAATTGCTGTAATGGATATATTGTTCCTGCTACCTGTAGTTGTGGTTAAAAATACTTTATGTGAATCTTAGTTGCAGTCATAATTGTACTGGAACAAAAGGTATACCCTGGGAGGCATAGCTCCTTTCCAGAGCTCATCCTGGGATGTCAGAGTTTTATGTCATCTATCTGAGTCTGAAGGTTCAGGCTTGCCCTAAAGGATTATAACATTTGCTAAACTGTCATTTTCCTTGAACAGAGCTGAAGAGTGTGTTTACATTAGCATGCAGTTTTAAGCCAATGCAGCTGAGTTCACTGATATGTTTGACTGACAGTTGGCCACTTGTGCTTAGTATTCAATTTTGAAATATCTTAAAACCTTCATTTAATAAAAGCATTTGAATTTCAAATTCTATGAAATACTTCATTCAGGCTGCAAGGTAATACATCTTACTTAACATGTTTTCTATATGAATGCCTTATTTGGCTACTAATTTTACAAATATTTCACCAGATTCCTACTGGGATTCTCCTTCTGTGCCTTTTACTTCTTTACAAAGATGGAGAGACAAGTGAAAGAATGGAATACAATTCATAAGGAAGCTTTGTCTCTGGCTGCCATTTTACACATCCTAAAGAGCAAGAGTTTACATCTCCGTCTGTCAAGGGAAACGAGTTTCCTAATCAACATAATGGGTTTAGACAAAACAGACAAAATTTGTCACTGGGAGCAAAAATTGAAATTTATATGAATCAAGAGTCAGTTTGAAAAATGTACACAACCCTGGCATGTACTGCGACAGTGGCTCTGTTTAAATCCATCCATGACAGCTCTGAATGGCTGCTGCCCTATTTACTAGAGTGCCCAGACTTTTGTTGTCCAAGTGCAGAAGAACCCAACTATGCATAAGGTT
This sequence comes from Ammospiza nelsoni, assembly GCF_027579445.1. Taxonomy (NCBI): domain Eukaryota; kingdom Metazoa; phylum Chordata; class Aves; order Passeriformes; family Passerellidae; genus Ammospiza; species Ammospiza nelsoni. Next base: position 60,741,774 of record NC_080633.1, read on the forward strand.
GGCTTGCTGTCAAAACTCTGCAATGTTCCTGAATTTGAAGTAGTTCATGCTCTTTTATATATGGAGAAACCTCCTCAGATCAAGGCTCTTGGATTGTTAGCGTGAAAGTGTTGACTGCTTACTCACCAGGTTAGCTGTTAACTCCCCCTCTGAAAGCAGCACTTGTTGCTTTTCATTCATACCCGTCAGGTTGGCTGTTCCCGAGGGTGAAAGCCCTGCTATTTGCTCCCACTAGCTGCTCTTGTCATTAGCTCCCTCCATTAGCTTTTCATATCAGCCATTCTCAATAGCAGTTCTCTGTGTTAGCTGTTCCCATTAACTTGTTCCCCACTAATCACTTCCATTAGTTGTGCCTTCTGACCCACTCCATCAGCCAGGCTGCTGC